>NC_136002.1:9053896-9158896 GCF_048128805.1 Centroberyx gerrardi
GTTTATGTGTTTGTGTTTGTGTGTGTGTGTGTGTGTGTGTGGTAAATGTGTGTGTGAGTGTGATATTTTCTACAGTACATCTAACAAAGCTTGATTATTCCACCGTCCTTTTCAAGTCCTCCATTAAGGCAGATCTTAATGGCCAGATGACAAATCTACAACAGAAATCATTTGTTTCCAGAGGGCAGCTTTACTTTCGATCTATATTTGGATTTCAAATGACTCTGGTTGGCACGAATCGAAACGAGTGATTTGCAATATCCTGACTGCATTCTCCTGACAACATGACTACAGATCTCATAAATACTAACTGACAGCTCTCTCTCTCTCTCTCTCTCTCTCTGACATGAATGTATAACTAAGACCCTGTAAATGATATGCAAATTGAAAGGCAAGTCAAACCCTCTTTTCTATCAGAGATTTTCACTCTAATATTCCATTAAGATCTGTGATTCACTGCATTTGGTTGAGGCTTATTATCCACCTGAGAAACAGCCTCATAGTCATTTCAAGTTTGATAACAGAAAATAACATAAACACACCCAAACAAAAGCAAATCAGTTGTAAATTACCCAGGGTCTTGCATGCAACAAATGGTAAAGTAGGATACAACTGGATGGGATTACTGACACATTTCATGTCATGAGAGGCGACATCAAAATCCTGAACCCATTTTGTGGGAGGTAAAAAAGTATCTAAGAAGGTGTAAATGTTAATTGCATATGTCCGTCTTTGGCAATGCCAACTGAAACATTTCTGAAATATCTTTTCATAAATTGTAAACCACTGAAATGAAAATCCAGGACATTTCCCGAAAAAACACAGCATTATTCCTCATTTCGTATGACAACTCTCATGCTCAGTAGGTGTCACTGAATAGAAAGCAACAGATCAAAATGCAGAAAGTCTTTAAGGATGGAAATCTCTTCCATCCAAATCTGTTGTGGCTCGGATCACAGAGGAGGTGAGTCCGTCGCAGCACTCCTCATCCCTAATGCATTCTCCACTCCCTCTTTTCTCCTTTCTCTGCTGGCTCCTCCTCTCCAAAGCAACCTTTCCTCCAAAGCAACCTTTCCTCCAAAGCAACCTTTCCTCCAAAGCAACCATTCCCCATGAGGGGTAATGTTGTACCATTAGGAGAGCTTATTTAAACATAGTGCCCCATTTCATTGACCATTCCAATTGGCAGACACACACTTATTTCCCCTCTCAGCTGATGAGTTATGCTCCACCAGAAGAAGAAACTCTGACAATTTTCAAATAAGACAGTAAGATGGATTTTCACTGCTTACTCTCATTGCTGTGGGTTTCAATTACATGGAAAGTGGAAATACAGCGAGGCTGATGCCCTGATTCAAGAGGAATCCACTGTTGCTGCCAAGACGATTTTTTTATGGTCATTTCCTGTTCTAATATAATGTATGACTGCCATCTAATGAAATATGTGACTGCTATCCAATCTGGGTCTATTTAATGGATCTTGACATCCATAATGGGAAAGAAATATGTCGTCACTCGAAATGTCTCCTTATTTCAAGTATTTGAATCCACACTTTGCTGGAGGGATGGGATCTGTATCTATCTGCATCCAGAAAACACCTGTTGTGTTTTCACACCAACATGGAAAGTTATCAACCACATCCAGAATAATAATGCAGGAGACTTCTGATATGAGATGACATGAGACTTCTTCTACAGTCAGACTAATGCATGCTAAATGTTTCAAGGTGTCTGCATTCATCCACTGGCCAGTTTGAGAGCTCTGATGAACAGTCAACAAGCTTTCAGAGTAAAAGAAACGGATGGAAGCAGCTGATATGGAAGCATTTGATGGTCTGAAAGCCCTTATAGGTATTGACTGAACAGTGTTGTAGTAATAACAGCAGAGTTACAGGGAGCTGAATAACTCAAGAACATCTTCTGCATCATGCCTCAACATCTCTCAAGAATAGGAACCAGTCACTCCAGTTCAGCAGCACTGGAACAATGCCAGCAGCATGATATTAAGATACATAGTTAATAAGTTAGACTGTGGTGAATTTTGCCTGGATAAGGACTTGTCTGATGACTGTTGCTCAACCTTCTGTTCCCTTGTGCTGCATCAGTCCACTGAGCAGATGTCACATCCTGCTCAACCTTTCCAGCAAAGATTAATACTATGAAAACAAAATAACAATAAAATGACCTCTGAATGTATGATGCTTTCCCTGAAAAAGGAGGTTATTCCTGACTGGAAAACAAAGCATACTAGCTTCCTCCAAATACAGCATCACCATTATTTGTATTGTGGCACCCCAGTGCCACTGTGTTGCATTATTGGAGCAAGCCAACAACTTTGTAGAGACCAGACACCAGACTGCAGAATCCATCTCTGCAGAAACCCTGGAGGAAGAATCTGAGATTCACTTATTCCCCCCAAACCTTTCCCTGCACTTTTAAATAAACCAACTCTTATTTTGGTCGTATGCTGACTCTGGCTCTCCTTATTTCATCTGTTGTGCTGAATTCACCTCCTGCCAGGCCACGGCCCCCACAGTATTTAGAAACTATAATTTGTGTCAGCCTTTTTAAAAATCTGTATCAGTGTAGGTCCTGCACTGAATCTACTGATAATTTATTGGTGCTTCTAGAGAGATAATGTATCAAAACTAAACTCAGCAAAATGTGGCATGTGGAATGTGGAATGGATATATGTTCAGTGTTTTTGGTTGTTTGTTTTTGGCTTTTGCATAAAGGAAATGAATGAGAGCTTTTTGTAACAATATGCCAAGAAGGGCCAAGAAGCTGAACTTTATCACATTATTGAAACCCCAAATGATTATATCTTCTGAAACATAATGACCTCAAGAAGTAACTCAGTGGTTCAGCAAAACCAGCCTTGCCCCACTTCACAATGTACATTTTTCCTTTAATAAGATGGATTTATTGATCCAAAATGAAGAGTAAATAAGACAGATGATGATGCAGCTACACCAATACAGACAGACTCATTACATTATTCCCAGCTAAAGATACAGTTTATCATCACAGCTTTATAGAGCTATTTAAATGTAAATTATCTGTGGCTGAGGAGAGTGTTTGTTAATAAATAGGAGGAACAGGAATCAGGGAGAAGAAAGGAAATGCTAAACAGTGACTTTCAATTACTCTGAAATGATCAGGCAGAGGAATGTTGAGGTCGACTCTTGCCTATAGTATTTCTATCTCGCTCTCTCTCTCTCTCTCTCTCTCTCTCTCTCTATGCATTCTGCATTCTCATTGACCATTGACTGGTTTGTAAATATCTAAAATGTGGATGTAAATAAAGTGGTCAGAGTCGATTATTAAGTCAAAAGCCAGATAGGTGGATGCAGATGGAGGGAGCCAATTTACCAGAGTGCAGCATGTAAGTGATCATTTGTCCTAGGCGAGGCTGAGAAAGAGGAGGGACAGAGAAAACAACATTTGTTTCTCCCCCTGTGAGCCCTGCAGCCTCCACAGTTCATTTCATTCAGGTTAATGAACACCATTTACCAGGCAGGGAGCAGCTTTGAGGAAAGACTCAGAAAGACCAAGCTGCTGACCAACAGGAGATAGAAACATTCCCACAGGAGACACCAAGAGCAATTCTTCATGTTAATGAATAAGCCTTTGATGATGAAATTCTGTGGGAAATAAAACTTAGATGAAAAATATATTTCATATCCACGGCTCTCCAAACATTTGAATAACTCAGCCATCCAACGTATTCACCCCTCATACTCCTTTTCTTCTTTCCATTGCTTCCTCCTCTGCAGTATGGATGTATTCTTCTTTGCTTTGCTCTGTCACTTTGCATCAAGGGACAGTAGCTACATAAAGACTCTACTGATAAAAGCCATGGCTTGTGGTGTCTGTGTGTAAAGCAAAGAAACAAAATGTCTCCATTATTGGAAATGTAAAGGCTGAAGAAAAAACTATTCAGTAAGCATTTGACATGCTTATGTAAGACAAAGGTTATGCTGCTCTTTAACTGATAAGCATAAATGACCCTCTGGCATTTTATGTTTAGTCAAGAATAAACAGTTGTATAGTTATAGAGTTGACCAAATATTACCAATATGTTGTATGTTTCCCTTCAGGTAGAGTAAACAGACTGAGTGAGACAAGCTAGAATCAGGTTCATGTCCACTACTCTGCTCCAAAACTAACTTCATTGCTAATAAGGCAGAGTTTCTCACTCCAGATGGGCCTTACAGATGTGTTGTTGAGTCTACAGATGCTTCTCTGATGCACACCATTACAGCCTGAGCACATTTACCTTGCTGTTGTACAAAACTCCTAGTAAACAAATTACCATACCTGGCCTGAGCACTCCTGCTGCTCATTAGTAGTTGAGAGATATAGAGATAAATTTGCTTGAGTTTGAATTGGTTTAAAGAGTTTTAATCAAAAGATGTTCCAAAGGAAACAGATCTGCAGCCAAACAGATGCATTGACCAGAGACTCTAGCATTCTTCCCCATGGAGGTTTTCCCTCTGTCCATCCATGTTGTTGTGTAGTTGAGGAAATGATTTACTGCTTCAGAGAGTTCTCCCTGTGGTAAAATGGACTCAAGGAAATCAATTCTGCATTTGACCCTGTGAGGTCCAGAAATTGATCTCTACCAAGCAGAGCTAGCCAGGCCTTCTTCCGCTACCGTTGAGATCCTGACACCCAGAGTCAATATTTCTTTATTTCTTTGCAAAGTCTGCAAAACACCTCCACTTCTCACTGCCATCAGCACTGGCAAAGAAAACACCCTATTTATCTACTGCAAGTCAACATATGCAAACAGAGTATACTGTGCTATCATAGTCAGGAGGAACCACTAGATCCCATCAGAGTTCTGAAGAGGAAGAAACAGGTTTCACATGTGACATAAATCACATTTTAGTATCTTATCAAAGGGGCAGAGATTTAACATGTAAGTCTGGTTTCCAGTCTGGTCCAGAAAAAATATCAAAATATTATATCAAGTGTACCTCAGAGTTTTTCAATGGTCTGAAGTGAACCAAATCACATTTTTCAAATTAAAGAGTATGACAATGTCATGAAAACTTACAAACCTCATCCATTATATGTCCAGTACGAACTGTTGAAGTCTAATTTATAGAGCAGTAATAATACCATATGTGTTAAAATTGTTGTCAGTGAATCTCAAAGTAATGATCTGAAATCACACCTTTATGAATGGAAAAATAAACAGACTTTACCAAGGTCTCAGTGTAATAAGATTCAACTTAATATTCGTCAGCATACCTCTGAATTTGGAGATATTATTGTGTGTGAGTAGTGGAGGTGATGAAACCTGGAGGAAGGTATTTTTCTAATCTCTCTGCCACACTTCATTTGTCCCATTAATTAACACTTAATCTGCAGACTAAAAGGACCTCAGAGCCAAATGAAGCATTTAGGTCGGTTCATTTAAAGTCTTCTGTTAGACAGTCAGACAGTTGCTGTACAACAGGATAAAAAAGCTTGATGTTAAATTTGCTTCCTCCAAACTACTTTGCTTGCCCCTCCAGAAAAAAATACATCCATGTAAATATGACATTATCATCAAATTTGCATTGCATTATTAACATGAGAACCACAATTACATCAACCAGAAAGAGCTTCAAGTCCAAGGGATCTAAGGAATAGAGTCAGAGTAGACTTTCTTTTGATTTGTAGGCCAACAAAATGTTTTCCTACTGCAGGTCACAGTAGGATCACATAGTAGTTGTTGAGTGACTGACAGATCATGACTGAGCTGAGTTCAATCCCAATTGTCCTTTGTGCATTGCTTTCCAGCACGACTTCGTAGCAGCGTTCTCCAAAACAACTGAAGTCGTTAGGGACCGATCTTTAGAGTTCCGAAAAGAGCAGAAAATGAACAGAAAATATCCATAAAATTACTCCATACAGCCAACGATCGCACAGTGAGTGGAAAAGACCGATATTGACGCCATTATTTAGAGCAAACCTTCACTACAGCTGAAAAACGCGCTCTTTTCTGAACTCTAAAGATCGGTCCCTAACGACTTCAGTTGTTTTGGAGAACGCTGCTATGAAGTTGTGCTGGAAAGCTCCATGATTGTTTGGACTAATGGGGGTGAGATGATGACTGAATTTTCATTTTTGGGTGAACTATTCCTTAAATTCATCATTTTTATCCTTCTTTCTTGTCCCTCCATTCCTATCCAGTCCTTGGGTGTAAACAAACCACAGGCAGATAGAGATACAGAGAGAAAGAGAGAGGCTAAGAGAGAGAGAGAGAGAGAGAGAGAGAGAGAGAGAGAGAGAGAGAGAGAGAGAGAGCGAGAGAGAGAGAGAGAGAGAGTAGTGAAAGAATTGACAGAGTGGTCCATCTCTATTGCTCTTCCAATATCAGACATTTCTATTTTCTATTCCAGGAGGCTCAGTGACAAAGCAGGAGAATCAATGGCCAGGCCTTCTCTTCTCTCTGTAAATGCCAGGTCCGTATCAGCAAGGCTGTAGGGAAGGCCTATTGAGTACAGTGCAGCCTGTGTTGAATGAACCAACTGTAGAGGCTTTCACATGGAGGCTGATTGTAAGGAGATGAGTGGGAGAGCAGATTAACTGAGCAGGTTGTTCATGTTATTCATGAGGTCAACTAGGGGACGATAATTTCAATTCTCCACAACGTCTGGCACACAACAAATACCTGGAACATTTCATTATTATGTGCTGAGATTTGTATTGGTGTCTGTTCATTTCAGTAGGAAAATTCCTGACCTGATCTCTCCTGTATCTCTCCTTCATTTGTCTCTCTAATAAACTCTCAAAGACACAAGGACAATCCTGGCGACAGCTGGGACTGGATGGTATTTCTAAGCTCCCTCCAATCATTCCAATCAGTAATAGGAGGGGGAAACGAATATGTTCCTTTAAAAATAGCATCCATAGTTGAAAGCAGAATAGTGTCATCAGCATAGCACACAAGGTGTCTCTGAACACATGAATCATGGAAGTTTCTTTAGTTTGTTGTTCATCACTTGGGATAAAACAATCTCTGAACTCACTATAGAGGTCAACATGGAAAGGAAACAAAGCTTTATTTTCAAACAGCACCAGCACTGAGAAACAAATCAAGATAGGAGGGAAAAGAAACAACAATAAAAAACTGTTTCCCACTGAAATCTCTGTCCAGCCAGAATGTGTCTGACTCCCAGGGAGCGGTCAGTCTGAAGGGAGTTAAGCCCCGCCCCCTTCCTGCTCTGCTAAACACAACCAGGCTGTTTCCTGTCGGCTGTGACAGGACCAGACGCTCCGTGCTTTACATGACCGTTACACTAGAGTGCTGTCCCATCTCTCACCCATATACCAGCCTCCTGTTGGCAGCTGGACCCTCCCTGCAGCCTTAAAAAAATTAGAGGATGTGTGTATGAGCATGCAAGCGTGTATGTATGAACTGTGTGTGTACACTTGTATCTGTTTGTGTGCACTCAGTGCTCGTACATGTGAGCATGTCAGCAGGATCCTGTTCATAAAGCTCTGTGGCCCCGAAGGGCCAAACACAAAGACCAGGGGTTAGCTAACCCTAACCCGAAAAGTCAGTGTGCAGCATTAGCTGCTAAATTTGTAGATTGCTGTCCCACTTTAAGGGAAGAGGGACACACAGCTGAATGAGAAATGTGAAGAATAATATATGAATGTATATGAAAAGTCCTGTTTTTAATTGTTAATGTTATATTTTGCTGGTTTATGTTTCCTCAGAAACACAAGTTACATAAACACAGAAACAATGATAGTCAGTAGACAGTGGAGGCACAGCAACACACATGCGCGCGTGCACACACACACACACACACACACACACACAAACAATAATACATGGGAGGGGATGGAATTCTTTTTCTGAAATGTTGGTTAATTGATGATTAATCTCTTGTTACATGCTTTGGCAATATTGTTTGTTTGTGAACTGTCATGCCAATAAAGAACCTTGAATTTAATTGAATTGAGAAAGAGAGAGAAAGAGATGTGTGTTGTGTTGAAGGTGTGATATTCTGGATGCTACTGGAATCCCAAAAGCCAGAAGCCTTTCACAGGATGTTTTGACACAGTCTGTCAGCAGGCCAATTAAGAGCTAATTAATGTCAGATTAAAGTGTGGCTGTTCAGTGATCTTATTAGAAGTGTTGGGTGAATAAATGAATCACTGCTTCACATATGGCATTAGAGAAAGGATCATTGGTTGTGGGTAAAGAAGGAGCTGAAGTTAGTGAAACACTTGGAAAAAACGCAAGAATTTGAGTTCAAAACAAAAAGACAAAAGTAATCACATGGAATCTTACTGTGTCTTCCAACACAATAAATGCCTGTTACCAATTCAACACAGCAGTATAAAAACAATTTTATCTGCTACACAAGCAGAACTAACTACACAAGCATAGCCAAGCATGGCCAAATTAAAGCAAAACACATGGCCAAATATTACAAAAATGTTTCTTTTTTGTCTCCTGTGGTGTTTTACAAAAATAATTATAAATGTCAGGAAACCATCAGAGGGAACTATCCATCCTTGACACTCATCTCTCTATAAACTACATCATAAAAACCGTCAGAGGACTTGGAGTCATTATCTGTACTGTCCACCCAACTCTGCAGCTCTGTGAAGTCTTAACACACTCAACACCTCAACAAAAACTAATTGTCTTGGCACCGTCCCATTTCCCTGAGAAACAATCTGCTGGTGGGAACAGAGTATTTCTGCAGTATGGCTGCTCTGACATGTGGCCCAACCTGTTTAAAAAAACATGTGATAAATTAGCATAACTTATGTTTCCAAAATCAAAGTCCCCTCAGTTTAGTAATTTATGTGGTTCAGAAATTAGACAACTAGGATGGAGGAGGAGAAACTGAGCTCAATTTGTTTATCTCTCTCCTCTTTGTCTCTCCATCTGTTGCTATTTTCTATTTTAATTTCTCTCTCTGCAAATTAATTTCCCAGAGAGCTCTCAGGGACGTTTGTTTAAAATCCATTCATGGCAAAAACAAAATGAATGGTGAAATGAGCCCTTTTCACTTACTTGTGCATATTTATTATTGTTGGCTGAGACATTGAGTTAATCTTATAGAAATGGAGAGCTGATCAGAGCTGGATCGGAAGTGTATGATCCACAGAGACCAAAGACAACGGTACAACAATTCACTGACAAACTACTGGAGCCAGATCTATATATGATGTGCTACTTTCCACACAGAAATTGGTATTTATAAAAAAGAACAGGCCGGGACAATGGTGTATGCATGGTGTATAGCATGCTCCACGCATGCTATACACCATGCATACACCGACTTTTATAAGTCAGCTGAGTTGAGTGTGATATAGCAATGTGGCAAAGAGAAGGAATTTGGGCAACATTTTATTTGGAGCCTCAAAGCTGCACTAAGCGATTTTCAGACCACTAGAGGGTGACAGAAACTGCAACACATTTGTAAATAAAGCACAGCAAAGCTGGCGGACTATGGAGTCCCCTAAGGACAAATCTAGCAAAGGACCGTGCATAAATGGTAATAGCTAAGCTACACGTATCTATGGAGAAGTGTTGCCGGTTACCAGTCTCAACTTTGCCAGATCTTTCTCCCGCTGAAGGTTACATGTAGGGATGCACCGATACCGATACTGGTATCGGTATCGGTGCCGATACCAGGCTAAAATGGAATATCGGTATCGGAGATTTTACCCAAGACTAAATGTGATACCGAAAGCCATGAGTAATATGTAAGAAATAAAAGCAAACTGTCTTGATTTTATGCATTTGTGGCACATAGAAGCCTGTATTTCTCAAACAGTGGGAAAAACAAGGATTTTATCTCAATAATTTTGTCCATTGACCCCAAACTAAGGAAGTAAGCCTGCAGTGTTCAGTAAAAGTAATGGATCGGATCGGTACTCAGTATCGGCCGATACTTAAAATGTCATACTCGTAATCGGTATCGGCATTGAAAAAGTGGCATCGGTGCATCCCTAGTTACATGTCCCACAATGACAAGTGAAGAGGCAGGTAGCAAGTTTACTAGTTTAACAAGTTTACTCACTTCATCGATTCTGCCATTACCAGAAATATTTTCAGGAATGGGAGGGGGTGAGGGACGCTTTTAAACAGCGAGGGTTGAGACAAGCTAGTTTTAAAAGAATTAAAAGCTACTGAATGGACCGGGAGGAATTTGACAACAAACTTTAGAAAAGAGGTGAAAACAGCAACACAGCTGCTGCTGTGTGGATATTGGTTTATATCATTATGTCTCAATGAAATCTCCACCTAGCACACATTAGTTTCAGGATTGGTTATAAGCTCTGATGTCGCTTATTGCAGGTTTAACCTTTTAAGCACGTAGTAGCCTATAGGTCTCAATAGAGTTGCATATAATAACATTTATATGAGACAACGAATCATCTAAATGTTAGTGGGTTGGGTCGAGAGCTGGAGCTGGAGTACAGGCTTAGGAAGACGCACATTTTATTCTGGATTTTCTCTCTCTTTTTCCTAAAGCTGTGAGTCAGACTAGTTTACACAGACAGGAAGCCTCTGGAGATGAATTCTGATGTTTACTGGGAACACTGGGCTATGAGAAGCCGCCTAGGCCAAAATTGAATACTTCACTTGCACATACATATCGGTACTAAGCACTTGCACATACATGCATACTCTCACACATACACACAGAAGGTAGAGCTGATGAGCAGCCGAGTAATATTGCAATATTGAGCTCAATGAGTCAATTTGTATGGATCTGGAATCTTGTTTTCTAATAACATAACACAGCAGACTTCACCTTAATTAACCTTTACTGTTCTACAAGCTCAAACAACAAAAACAAATAAAAAATAAAAAAATGCCACAAATAACAATTCAAGTTTAATTATCAAGTGATTTGGGGAGATTGAAGCTCTCAACCACAAAATATCAGTGAAAAAATACAAAGTAAAGCCGATTGAATTCTTCCTGATTAATTTTAAAACCAAAATTGTGCATTTGTATCAAAAACTGAGTATATCTGAAAGGTATAGACTGTATGAATTTAATTATATCCAGTATTTTACATTCTGTTTGTGTGTTTTGATGTAGTACACATCACCAGAGCGTGACCAGCTTCTTTCACACAGCATGTTATAATACTGTATGTAGTGAGGCAGCACTACATCACTCCTCTTCAACAACACAGTCACACAGCATGTTATAATACTGTATGTAGTGAGGCAGCACTACATCACTCCTCTTCAACAACACAGTCACACAGCATGTTATAATACTGTATGTAGTGAGGCAGCACTGCATCACTCCTCTTCAACAACACAGTCCCTGTTTGATGTGAACAATGCTTGTAAAACAAGAGCAATCAAAGAATCAAACATGTATTTTTCATCCTCCAGAGGGTTTTCTTCTTGTCATGTAGTGACAGTCGTGTTGAACAGGAACACTGCAACTCACCACAGCAGCACTGTTGCACAGAACACACACTAACTACACACTAACACACACTAACACACACTAACTACACACTAACACACACTAACTATGGAGAGACTTGTTTGATTTTCATTGTTTGAATACAGCAGCAGGGAGAGGAAATCAGGTGGCTATAGAACCAATGTTTATCATCATTACTTGAAGAAAGTTCAGCTGAAATTATGATGGAGCAAATTGTTGGATTTGATGGCACTAGCATTGTGAGTAATGATAGCGAGCCATAATGATATCATGAATATTACCACAGTAGTAATAATCCATAATATTATTGTTGATAGAAGCTGTATGATCACTCCTACTGGGGGAGATGTTAGGCTGGTAAAACATGAAGGGAGCAGTAAAGTGATTTATTTGCTGTCCCCCTTTGGCCCCTCAGCCAGTATTGGATGTCTGGAGGAGAAAGAGAGAGAGAAGAAGAAATGCAAGGAGGTGATAGAGAGACATGGAGGGTTAGTGAAGAGGAGAGAACAACAACATGTCACAGAGCAGAGAGACACAAGATGTCATGAAAGGTCAACACTTCAAGGTCAGTGTGTGTGTGTGTGTCTGTGTAGATCGAGGGAGGGTGGAGGGATATGTTGTAGCTTCATTCACACTCAAACATCCTAGTCCATTATCAGTGTTTTGAGCCTGTATAATCCTTCACAGGCACTGATAACCTGCATGATGCAAGAGGAACTATTACCAAATCTCTGAAGAATCCTGCTGGAGTGTGATGCTGCATGATTCTCAGTCTTAACAGAATCTTAAAATGTGAGCACATCTAGGACTAAAAATGCATGACTTGAGACTTGTTGTTAAATGTGAGAATGTGTCAGAGTCTTCTAATGTATGGTAGGCATAAGTGGAAAAGCAAAATATCACACAGAATCTCTCTAAAATACTGTAGTATAATTTCTTCATGAAAAATGATTTTACTGTGACCAGCTTTGGTAGGAATCATCCTCATGGTTTGCTTTAGACATTTTGTTGGTTGCTAATGTTAAATTCAGCTGCATGTGTTTTCCACTGCATCACATCCTGCTGTAGAATGAATGCAGGCTGAGAGCAACAGCTCAGTGGTCTTGAACAGAGCAAACCTGTCAACATCAGAAAGACTCTGTAAGTACAGGATTACTACAGCCAAGGCTGAGCACGGCCATGTTGGACAGTGGAAGCACAGAGCTGGAGATCAATGGAGCAAAAATATCTTGTTATTCAATGACTGAACTGCAGATCCCCAGAGCCTGAGACACAACTGCTCAATATGTGACTGTATGAAACACTATGCCTTACATTAAATATTAATGAGTTTAATGAGATGTGGCTATTGTTTGAGATTGTCTAGACAATTACTGTTTATACTACATTGCTACGGTTGTTAATCTGTCTGTTATTTTCTATTTAAGCAACACCATAGACATAGAGTAAAACTCAATGTTTATGGTTAGAAAACAAAATATTGATTCTCCCGAGATATATAATGAGAAAACTCACTAATCTTGCAGCACGGATCGTTTCAGTAGAGAACGCTCACTTGGTTTTTATTTTTTACTAAAAAGCAACAACTGTGGCAGAGCAGTCTAAGCCTGAAGAGAGAGAGACACACACACATGATCCTAAACCAGAGAGAAGTGAAGTAATGGGATTTAGAAACCAAAGCAAACCCAGTCCTGGTCCAGGCCCAGCCTAGCCTCCAGCACTTTAATCACATAAGCTCATTTTTATAAGAACAGTCATTTCAAGAGGACAATAATAAGCTCTAATTAGATTTTCCAACAGAAACCATGGAAAAAAAAACATTAATAGAAGCTGTTGTTGCTTCCTTACATACAAATGTAAATGAAGACACAAAATTCTGCTTGAGTTGATTCAAAAACGATTTTCCCTTTGTGAGAATGTAATATACAAGGGTCCTTCCAGAGAGCTTAGACCCACTGGGGAGCTTTGTATTATGTAATGAAGCTGTGGAGAAGCCTGTGTTTTAATGTGCCTGTGTTTTATAAATCATGCTAGTCAAAAAGACACTCACTTGTCTGCGCAGTGAACATTTTTCTAAATGTACTGCAAAAACAACAGAGCAAGATAGATTCTAGATAATAGATACCTGGGTTGTATCCCACAGACTGGAGTATGGAATGTATACATGCTAAATGCTGTGTAAGGCACAAACACACCAACACACACCAACACACACCAGCACAGCCAACTCAAACTCGTAAATGTTGCCATTGAAACCAGCAGCCTGCAGCTGGATGATCTTCCAAAGTCCTTTAGAATGGAGCTGGTAAGGTTCTACATCTCATTATGATGTCACAATGTCACAGCAACAGACAGCTATGGAAGCAGTCACTTCACCAGCAGAGGAGAAGACTGACAACCACAAGATGAACACTGCAGTATCTGTACTGCATTTAATGCATACACTCTCTCTCTCTCTCTCTCTCTGTCTCTCTCTCTCACTCGCACACACACACACACACACATACATATTGCTTCACTGATTCAGAATTGAGCGTTCTCTCACAGCCACTAACACCCTCAAGATGTCCATATGACCATCCATCCCTACTGTCAAACAAAACAGCCCATTCAAGCAGACCAGACTCAGCCTGTCACATTGAGCTGAGTGGCAGTACTGTGTAGCAGCAACAGGCAGGGAGTGAGACTGGAGACTGCCATCAATTACATCAACCTGCCATCAATATCTAATGAGAGAGGAATTAGTGGACCATGAATCTAGTTCTAAAGCCTCTTTCTCATTGGATGGCATTAGGAAGTAGATGTGATGGTGGCTGCTGGAAAACCACGGCCAAAGAGGAGAGGGGAGGAAACAAATGAGGACTGAGGGAATATTTAACCTACTACGAGGTAGAGAAGGAGAACGAGAGAAAATAGAGAAAGAGACAGCAAGGGAGAGATTTTCTAAACCTGAGGGCTTCATCTTTGTGTCTGCATGCTGTGTGATCGCCTCAGGAAAGGCAGCTACAGTGTCAGTAATATATGTATGTATGTATGTAAACCTTTATTTATTCAGGGAGGGCCATTGAGAGCAAGCTCTCTTTTTCAAGGACGCCCTGATTACAGCACAATATATAAAAACACATTACAAACATTACAGTACAATATAAAATCACATAAAAATCACAGGTTCAGATAAACAACAAGACTATGAGAAGCACGTGCAATCCCCACATAATGCATCCTCTAAAAGCGCCCTGAACTTCTCCATAGAGACAATTCGGTCCAGTTTAAGAGAGTCCTGCAGCCTATTCCATCTATCAGGAGCGTAAAAACTGAAAACGGTCTTTCCTGCCTCACTGTTCATAAGTGGTGTGTCTAATCTAATGTGTGTCTGCGAGCGAGTATGATACCCTGTAGCACTGAATTGTTGATTCTTATTTATAAGAATCAACAATTTCAAGTTGTACACCCTGCAGAGTATGAATACCTATACTGGCATCAGTCCCATGAGACCTCGAAAACAACATACATTTTGTCTTGTCAGAGTTCAAGACAAGCTTGTGGCCAATAAGAGGCATCTGAAACGCGTCAAAAGCAGACTGCAGATTTGCAGCGGCCATTCTAAGGGTGGGGCCAGTAGCATACAGGATTGTGTCATCCGCATAATAATGGACGTCACAATGTGGAGAGGAGGGTGCCATGTTGTTAACATATAGAGTAAATAAAAGTGGACCCAAAATAGACCCCTGTGGGCCACCTTTACCAAGTACAATTGAGCTGGATCTAAAACCGTCCGCAACAACAGCCTGTGTTCTCCCTGAGAGATAATTAAAAAACCAGTTGACTGTGAGCTTGTCCAATCCTACGGAGGATAGCTTGTTTATTAAAATATTGTGATTCACTGTATCAAATGCCTTTGAAAGGTCGATGAAAAGTGCGACACAGTGCTGACGGTTATCAAGACAGTTAACAATATTATTTACTACGAGTGTTGCTGCTGTAACCGTACTATACCCTGGTCTGAACCCAGATTGTTGTGGTTGAAGAATGTTGTATGCCTCCAGGAAAGCCCGTAACTGATAATTAACTAAGGATTCAAGGATTTTGACTAAGCAGCATAGTTTTGATATTGGACGATAGTTAGTTAAGTCACTCATATTACCACCTTTAAGCAACGGAACAACCTGTGCAGCTTTCCATACAGTGGGGATTTTACCAGAGATAAATGTTAGACTTAGAGTATATGAGCGAGTGGGGAGGCAATTATATGAGCACTGAGACGCAGGAGATAAGAATCAAGATCATCCTCACCCTTTGACTTCTTTGTGCTTAAGTGCGTAAGTGCATTAAAAACTTCAATTTGACTTACAGGTCTAAGCGAAAATCTGTTATCAGAGAGGCAAGAATTGGATGAGTTCTCAGTTACCAGACTAGGAGATTGGTTTATTGGAACCATATTGGCAGACAGTCTATCAAATAGATGGCCAAAGGTTACGAAATGATGGTTAAAAGCCTCACACATATCTATTTTGTTTAATATTAGATCATTTTCACTGCCAATCTGTGGAGGGAGAGAGGAGGTAGGCCTGGTTTTTAGTGAATTCATAGTTTTCCAAAAACTGGCTGCATCTCCGTGGGAGCTCGCAAGAGAGGACAAGTAATGATCAGATTTAACTTTTCTGATCATGCTGATGCACCTATTCCGCAGTTGCCTGAAGTGCAACCAGTCTGTTGGATTGTCAGTATATCTGGCTTTCGACCAGGCCAAATCTCTGATATGAAGGGCTTCGGTAAGCTCTGTAGAAAACCAGGGATTGGAACGATTTTTTATTCTAAAATTCTTGTAGGGGGCATGTTTCTCGGTAAGAGAATTAAAAATATAAGAAAACTGATCAAAAGCTAGCTCAGAATCAGGAATTGAGCAGATTTTTTCTAAATCTGCATGAAATAAGTCATGTAAAAAGCCTTGTTGAACAAAATTTTTAAAATTACGTTTCCTGATAACACGTGCTTTAGATTTATGTCCTTTGACCATTCTAACACATGCGATTGGGCAGTGATCACTAATGTCTTGTGCAAAAACGCCACTGTATGGGTATTTGAGTGGTCTATTTGTTAGTATAAGGTCAATTAAAGTGGATTTAGACTGATTTTTTGAATTTGGTCTTGTGGGAAAAGAAATCAACTGAGATAAATTTAATTCTAGGCACAGTTCTTTTAGCCTAGAAGAGTTCCCGGATAACCAATCCAAGTTTAGATCACCCAAAACAATTAACTCAGAAGAGGCATATAATGACATCAGTTTGCCTATTTCCTCCAAGGCCATATTTGTTGCAGAAGGAGGACGGTAAATGCCAATAACTGTAAAGTGAACATCGCCCCCCAGGCAGATATCTAAAACAATATATTCAAATTTCTTAGGTACCGAGGAAGCTGCAAGTTCACATGCAACTAAATGGTCTTTAACATAAATCAATACCCCTCCCCCTTTCGATTTCCTATCCATTCTAAATAGCTTGTAACCATCAATAGCTACGTCTGAGTTAGAAACTTTCCCTGTAAGCCAAGATTCTGTCAGGACAAATATGTCAGGGGAGGTGTCATCAATCAACACATTAACAAAATCCAGTTCAGGTAACAGACTCCTAATATTTAAGTGCAACAGTTTTAAACCATGATGTGACTGAAAGTCTTGTGGTGAACTTAAGTCAGCTGTATTTATAACAGTAGGGGTAGACATAGTCTCAGTAGATTGAGTGAGATTGTTGGATATGACAGAGATAGGATGGACGGGAGGAGGACCAGACTCAGAGAGAGATGCTCATCATAGTAGACGGGAGAGGTTTCTAGAGCGGTGTCATGCTGAGGTCGGTATCAATCGGAATTAAAAGCAATGTGCTGGATGAGGTTATTAGTCAGTTGTTTAACACCCTTGATGTTGGGGTGCAGGCCATCTGGTTTATAAAGGTCCGGTCTAGTCCAGAAGTAGTCAAAGTGGCTAATAAAGCCCTGCCCAGTTGCAGTGCAAAAGATTTTTAGCCATTCATGAAGACTAAATAGACGGCTGAAACGTTCAGGGCTATGTGAAAGTGTAGGAATGGGGCCAGAAAAAACGCAGGTTTTGCCCAGGCTCTGGATTGTGATAGCAAGGGCCTGATCGCGGAGTATAACTGATTTTTTATCCATGACGTGAACAATTAGTGTATGAGCTGAGGGGTGGAGGTCTGTAAGCACTGGTGACAGTTTAATAATGTCTGCAACTTTGCAACCAGGAAGACAGTATGTGATGGCGCCTGGAAGCTCAACGGATCTAACTATGGAATCACCAATAATAAGGATTTCATGCTGTGTAATGAGGCAAGGTGCCAACCTCTACCTCCTAACTGTGTATTACAATGCCTCGACTTCTCTCTTACGAGCTCTCTCTCTCTCTGCCTCCGTCGAGCTGCTGTGTGAATCTGATGTAAACATGTGTAACACCAGGGCTTTGCTCTTGATAAGAGACAATCTGGTACAAACCAAATGAAACAGAATAAATCAGATGTGTCTTCATTGGTGCTTGATAGTTAACAGAGTTGTGTTCAGTCTGTGATGAAGATCAGACTAGAACAGAACCAAAGCCTCTGCTCACCAAGCCCACACAACACTTAGAGCACATTAGTCAGACAGACTCAATGCAGACTTGACAAGCTAAAACTGTCCAATATTAAGATGATTTTAAATGTTCCCTGGTAGAGATAACAGCTAATCAGTTTGTGTCTGATCTCCACTAGCGTAGTAAAGTGAAATATACATGGAGCAGGGAGAAAAGGAAAGGAGGTGAGAAGTCAAAGAGGGAAGGTTCAGACTGTGACTGACTGATTAAAATGACATTCAAGGAGTCAGATGTGCTGCTGTAGGGAGATTTCATATCCTCTCCTCACACTGTTTCAAATGAACAGGATTTACATGCCTAATATAATGCACTGGACCTCTGAAATGGCATTTTAGATGGGTCAGTTATGTGTCAAATACTATATATATACTGAATATAACTAGATTAAGAAGGACTAATTTATTTAATTAATTAATTTCCTTACTGAACCAGTCTGCCTAGTATGGACCTACAGCAGGATGGTCAAATTGTTCAGGAACAAAATTGCCTGACAGAGTGATAGTGTAACACAACGACCACACCAATATATGCTCACGCTTTTACTTTTAGGTTCAGACTGTAAAACATGACCAGAAATAATCTCTCTCTCACACACACACACACACACACACACACACACAGTTCCTAGGTGCTATGATATGAAGCAATCACAGTCTAATTCACAGAGCAAAATTCAATTTTCAGGATCTGAAATTACTCATTCCCTACATTCTCAGTGGACTGTGTGAAATGATGGTAAATTAAAAACTGCTTCTATGTGAATAACATGATGAGGCATGTCTGCTGGAGAGTACATCGGCTATATGATCAGCTCCAGTGGACATGATAATGAGTCTTTTGACAAGGGAATGCTTCCTATTCATTAAGACACACTGTGACACCACAATGTTCACCAATGTTGTACCACTGGACTGAGAGAAACCTTCAGCACCAGGTACAGCACCCATTCTCCCAGTATAGACCACTGGAGTCCTACCAGATAGATTTATTCCATTAGCTGCAAACAGTAATATGCTAAATTGTATATTGTGTGTATACTGTATACTGAACAAATGGGAAATAGCAGGTCTTTGAATTTACAAAAATGAAGTTAGTATATGCAACACAATTAATTTATATTCCTTTTGTGAACATGGTTTAATCAAGTAGACTTCAGTTGTTTATGGAGAATGTTGAATGTACTAGTTTCTCTTGCGTTGATTGAAATTGATTGAATTGAAAATTGAAATCGCCGTTTCTCAAACCCAAGAATGCAAAGAACGGACTTGTGTTCTTGGGGAGAACGTTCTTGCTAGTTGTTCTTGGAAGAATGAACTCGCAAGGTCACGTGCACACAGAATGCTGTTGACAGTTTGAGACGATGTGTTCTTGCTGGTATTGTGCAATACCCCCAGGGTATTGTCGTGTCGTGACTGTGGGGCAGGAGGAAAAGGAAACAAGACGGGTCTGTGAGCAGACTGGCCGGCTGGCTAGCCAGCTACCCCCGCAGGCGCTAGCCTGCTGGCGAGCCAGTTTGTGGAGCTTCTTAACTCCGAAAACGTTGGAGCAAATTTTCGATTCGCCATCAATTTTCGTAAAACTGCCAATATTTGAAATCTACACAGTTGATTTCTCGCCTCAAAAATTCTCATAAGTGAATTTAGTGATGAAATAGCATACGAAAATTGTAAAAAAAACTTACCGTTGTTGGCCTCTCTGCTGCTTCCCGCTCCTTGCTTGAATGCCGAAATGAATGCTGGGATATTTGTTCATACAAGTTACCAACCGATGCATCCTTGGTAAAATGGGCGTGTGAAGAACACTTCCGGGAATTTTAACCGTTCTTGGTGCAAATGTACTTGGGCTGCGACTGATGACGTTTCACAAGGACACAAGAACATGTACAGACAAGAACGCAGATTGAGAAAGGCCCAATGTAATTGAGTTTGGTCACCACCGGAAATGGAATAAGGGCGCCAGGAAGTGTCGTTGGGCAGAAGAACTGTTGTTGACCGTGAAAATTGTGGAAGATTCTGCAGCCACGTCGCCTCAGACAGAGACCGAATTACTGAAAAAGTAAGTTCATCAAATTGATTTATGTTCGTGTTCAAGTAGGCGACATTTCCACTAGATTGCTGTTTTCGTACAGTATGTAATAATTACAAGTCTGTCGACTTGTTTGTGTATTTTTTGCTTTTTAGCTAGCTAGCTAGCTAACACCAACACTAGTTAGCTAGTTAAGCGTTAACCCCAATAATTGGGTTTCAGCTTGCTATTGTGTCCAACATTGCACCATATTACAGAAAATACTTCAAAGTTAATGTCTGTTGCATCTTTTCTTTGTGCTTTTGTTATATTTGTTTGTGGTCTTTTAATTAATTGAGGCAATGCACTAACCTCACTGATTCTAATTATTTTCTTTCATAGGTCCATCATCCTATTTGCACAGCATACACACTCAAAGGCTTTATAGTGTGCTGTCATATTTCTTTTCTTTTGTGTTGCTGTTAAAGCCCTAAATCTGCATTTTTGTGACTTTTTCCAAAAATAATTGAAGAGTTTGAGTTATAGATGAAAAATATCAATTATGTTTGTTTCTCAATTGATTATAATTGAAAATATAGACTTGATTTACTCCGACAAACATTGCCATTCTAAACAAGCCTTTAACAGCATCAGAAAACATTAAAATCACATTTAGTTGTTGTTTAGTGTTAGTCCTTGTATTTAAAGACCTATCAATTAATTTGGAAGTGATAGCAGATTTCCATCATGTGTTTTGAATTTTGGTAGTGCAGCGGACCTTTTTGTTTATATCTGAATTGCAGATTGGGGCTTTAATGATGTGACTAATGATGATCTTGATGTATGTTACAGGGTTAGGTGGTGGGAATGTGGAGTTGTAAGGGGTGCACAGAAACTGTCAAGTAGGTCCAAGCTTTTGCATCACTACAAGTTAAAGCATCCACATTTTGGACGTAGTTCTCGCTTTCCATGTACATACCTGCACTGTCCATGCACATTTAAGACGTGGAATGCCCTTATTGTCCACCAAAGTAAAATCCACTCCACAGGGGTCACTCGCAAAGAGGAAGCAATATTCAGTTGCCACCTTTGTGCTTGTAGTGATTTAGCATCAGAGAGGGATTATTTTGCTCATATAAATGCACATCTCAAAAGAAATGATACAGTCATTTGTATGTTTTTAGGCTGTGACTTTAAAACAAACATTTATTGTACATTTAAATCACACAAAAACCGTTGGAGAAAAAGCTGGAGAAAAGCCAAGGATCATCCTAAATTTTTATGTGGATGACTTTGAAACCTGTAACCCCCTTGGCACCTCACGAAAGAAACACAAGCTTTGTGCTGTTTATTGGGTATTAGTTAACTTGCCTCCGGGGTCTCATTCCTCGTTATCATCTATCTGCTTGTCTGTTTTGTGCAAAACCGATGATGTTAAAGGGTAACTTAGGTATTTTTCAACGTGGACCCTATTTTCCCATCTTTTTGTGTCTAAGTGACTAAAGGGGACAACAATTTTTTAAATTGGTCCAGTATGGAGCGAGATCGCTTCAGCCGGCAGCCGCGAAACGGGCTGCAATGTAATCCGACGGGGCAAATGAGCACTGTCAATGTACGTCCACTAAAAGTGCTTGTTTTTGCCACTGACAGGCTCAGATTGTTATTATAAGTGTCTGACAACTCCTCCCGGCACTCCTCTCTCCAACTCTCACTCATGTTTCCACAGTTGACTTCCTGCAACAACTCAACTCTCGCGAGACTTGAGCGAGACTTGGTTACACACAGACCGGATCAAGCGAAAAGTAAAGAAAAACGTTTTATTTCTCTGTAGGGTCCTTTCCAAAATGTTGTCAGACACTTATAATAACAATTTGAGCCTGTCAGTGGCAAAAACAAGCACTTTTAGTGGACGTACATTGACGGTGTGATTTGCCCCGTCGGATTACATTGCAGCTTGTTTCCCGGCTGCCGGCTGAAGCGATCTCGCTCAATACTGGACCAATTTCAAACATTTTTGTCCCCTTTAGTCACTTAGACACAAAAATATGGGAAAATAGGGTCCAGGTTGAAAAATACCAAAGTTACCCTTTAAAACCTATGGTTACGATAAAATCTTTGAACCTCTTCTACAGGATCTGAAAACTTTGGAGGAGCTGGGTGTTTATGTCCCGCTGTTAGGTGAGTCAGTTAAAGGTACAGTACTCAGTGTAGTGGCTGACAACCTGGGAGCGCACAGTGTCGCGGATTTCTGGAGAGTTTTTCGGTGGAATACTATTTATGACAATTTGCTTTTGTCTACTTTATTAAATATGGTTACAGGATGGTGCAGCACCACCTTCTTACTTTCTGCCTGCATCTATCACTTATTTGTTACAAGTTATATAAATAATAAGTTATATACATAATTTGTTATGTAATACTTGTTCTAACCTACTCTATTTCATAATTCTATTCCAGGGTGTCTGCAGGTCCTTAAAAAGTCTTAAAATGTCTGAAATTCAATTTTATAAGTATTAGGCCTTAAAAGTCATTAAAAATCTTAAATTTGAATTCATGAGGTCTTAATTTCAACATAAACTTGCCTTAAAAGTCATTAAAAAGTCTTAAAGTTGAATTCATGGTCTTAATTTCAACATAAACTTGCCTTAAAAGTCATTAAAAAGTCTTAAATTTTAATTTATGAGGTCTTAATTTCAACATAAACTTTTTCAATTTATTTTTGTCAACCTTACGTTCTTCTGCATCAGAGGTAGCATTTCTGATGTTAAAACTCTAAGCTTACCGCTGAAGCTAATCCTGCTTTTATACTGACCTGCTGCACTTACCAGCTGGGAAAATGAGCCAGCTCACATTATACTGACCTGCAGAGAAAAACCCCAGAAAATCCTTGGACTTACCTGTTCCCAGTTCTATGGGAAAAAGTCTTGGTTAGATTTATACCAGCAGCAGCTTGCTGTCTAACCTAAAGGAAACTGTTAGAATAACAGTTCATACAATTATCTAGTTAACAACCCACCATATTCCTACCTAACACTGACCTCTGACGTGGACCAGATATACAGTACTGACCTTTATACTGACCTGCAGTGATGGTTTGAATTGGGAAAAGGTGATTTGGCCAAAAATCAGCCTAAAATGTAGTTAAAATTTGTCTTTAAAAAGATTAAATGTAACTCTCCTATATGTGCAGTCACCCTGTATTCTGCTGGTTATCTTCCTATTTGTTCCTTTTCTCCTTTTTTCTATCCTACTCTATTTTATCAAACATTTTTTTTATTATAAATGTGCATACCTGCTGCACTCAGTAATTGAAAAGTAGGCTTTTACCACCTTAACCTTACCTCAATTTCAGAAGTAGAAGACAAAGGTACTCTTAAAGTCTTTGATATGTCAAGGCCCACCACTATGCAGCATGATGATGAGAGGTCTACTGTTCTCAATCCAGTCCTAAAACCCCAAGCATTCAGTCCTTCCTCTGTAAATGACTCTTCGTCCCTGTCAGGTGGATCTGTGGATACAGATGTACTGTCATCAAGTGAGTCTATGAGCTCACGGTCCTCTTGGCCTGCGGTTTTTCATGTGCCTAAGTTCTCCTACGATGCTGAATTAAAACTTCAGCAGGCAAGTTTAGCTTATATTCAAAATGGCACTGTACTTATTCCAGATCCCAAGTCAGCCATCCTTGATGGTTTAGTGCAGGAAATTGTGCAGTATAAAGTCTATGTCAGTGATAAGGAGATGGAATAGGTAGCCCAGAGTCTTATCAAGACGCATCCATGTTTAATTGAGAAGGGGTCCTGCACTGGATGTGGCGGATGGAAGACCAGTTTAAAATATAAACTATCTAACTACCGCACACACCTGAGAAAACTGGGCTGCCCAGAGGTGACAGTGAACTCTTTAAAAAACAAACCTGCAGGAAAGCGCAGTGCAGCCTTTGGTGTCAAAAAGGCAAAGAGAGCAGAGGTGAATTTTTGCCCGACATACCCATCAGCAGAAACTGAGGAGTCTGGAGGCCATGCAGAAAGCTCTACTCTTAGATGTAAAGAAGAGGAACAACAGAGAGGTTGTGAAACTCAAGATGGAAAAGACTTTCGCACACAGAAGACATGAAGTTGTTCGTGATGTACCAATGGTGGAGGATTTCATGGCAAGGTGGCCTGCTCTGTTTGAAGTCAGTGAGGTAAGGCTTATCTCATGCTGGGTTTTTCATCTTGGATTTGCTGTTGATAAAAGGAAAGTCTTGGGTACGCTGGCAAACTGCTAATATGCCTGATTGTATATTATTCGTCTGTGCTTTATCTCCCTCCTAGACTGTCCTGGTCTGCTGTATGTGTGATAGTGGCTTTCTCCCTGATGTTTACCGTTTGAACCTGATTCCTTTGGTTTTCAGATCAACGCTGAATTCAAGAGAATCACCACTGTCCCACTTCAATCCAAGTTCCTGTCTCAGCTGGACCTCCACTCTGACAACCTGACGAGACTGTTCCAAAACAGAGGAGGACAGCCAGGGGAAAGGCTCAAAACCATCATTGCACAAATGGCTGATGTAAGTGATACAGGGGTCCCACAGTCATGAAAAACCTAGAAATGTTAAGAATTTTGACAATGTTTTTAGGAAAATATTACGATTTTTAGAATTGTTGAAAGGTTATGGAAAATTGTAGAATGTTTTAGTTGCCACATAATGTATTGGCAAGAAGGACATACAAATTGTACGGAAAGCCAGGGAGGCCATGAGTGCATTTATTTTTCATCTTTCTCCTTCCACTATTTGTGCATCTTTTTGTCTCAGTTTTAACCTTTCCTCTATTTACTTATTTATCTTCATATATTTGTCTACCTCCTTTTTCTTTCTGTCTCTTTCCTGTCAATCTCCTTCCTACATGATTTGGAGCTCACAGCAAGGCTCGTACCATCGTAGGAACCCTGGTGTTATATTCTCAGAGAAATATGTACCCATATGACAGTTTACACCAGTAGTTGACTTTAAATTAAAGCACAAGGGCTGAATTAAGACGCTAATCAAGAAATTTTCAAGAAACTTTCTACCAAAGCACTCGCTCTAAAAAACAGGCTCTTTCAGTGAAAGGGTCAGAGAGACTGTGCTGCCAGCGATAAACCACCAGACATTTGAATTGTCCTCAAAGGCATCTTTGGTATTGCTATACCATTTGGACTGCTTTTTCATTTTCTCTTGTCAATCCACTGTTGTAAGTTGACAGTATTTTCTCTTATGAATCCATTATGAAAACAGTTTAAAGAGGGTTTGTAACCATTTTTGTTTGCTGCTCTGAGTCAACTTTAAAAACAGCTGCAGTATTTGCTGCTTTGAATCCTCTTTGACAACAGCTTATACAAGGTTTACATATCTATTTGTGTTTATTCCTCAGGGAAAACAGTTTACGCAGGGTTGATATTTTTTTGTTTTTTTGTTTGTGAATCCACTTTGAAATACTGTTGTCAGCACTGTGAAAATGGTGTACGCAGGGTTAACCTTGGGAGTAAACTTTATAACAAAGCACTAGCTCTAATTTGCCTTATTCACTTTGTGCCATGTTTGGTTTACTTCAGTGAAATAGTGTTATTCTTGTTTTGTATTTGCTCTTGGGAATGCACTGTTTGTGGTAACAGTTCACAATATTTTGTATTTGCACTTTTAAATCTACTGTGACAACAGTGGGTTTATAAATGTCTTTGCTGTTCTTAATCCACTCTGAAGATACGTTTGAAGTATGTATGCTCATATTGATACACTGAAAACGGTTAATGCAAGGTTACATGATATGTATTGTGAATCCATTGCACTTTATGCAGAAATTTACATTATTTTTGTTGTGAATCCACTGTGAAAACAGTTATGTGTGGTTTGCATTATTATGTATTTGTGTTTGAATGCACTGCAAGTTTGTGTATGTTCTGCAAAATGTTAAGGCTCAATATAGCAAAATTTTAGTACAGAACTCTGACTCTTTGCCTTTTTTTGTCAATGCAAATCTGTTTTTTTACATTTATGATTTTGTATTTGCACACACTTAAACATGGAACCGATGTCTACAATACATTTGGATAGAGTTAACTTTAACAAATCAAGTTACATTTACAGACCTAACTGGGGTACCAGTGACATAATGAAATTGCTTTAAAGTGACATAATACCTTTGAATAATATTAGCATTAAAGCTGGGGTAGGCAACTTTGGAGAAAAGAGCAAGACAGAGGTAGAATTTGAACATACACAGCCTCTCTACTCCCTCCCTCTGCCCCGTAACCCCTCCCACTCGTTTGTAACGCCTCCCCCCAAAGGAGCCTCATGCGCATTCATGAGTTCGCCTGTCAACTGAACTGAGCTACTGATCGATGTGTGATTCCCAGGTAAGAAGAAACGCTGGTAATAAAAAAACAAACATTGAGCATTTACATGTTACTCACAGATATAGGCCTATGCCACGCTATATATTATCTCAGAAATGAGTGTAATTGTGCTTGGTAAGCTAAAGACATTTGAGAAATGAATGAATTTTCCTCGTAGGCGGTATATCAGCCAAGTAGGTTAGCGAGCTAGCTAGATTACGATAGCATTACCTATATAAACAATGAAACTAGCCGTAACAACTTTTCTCAATTATTAGAGCTTCCAAGAGAGCATTGGCTCGATGACTACACTCCAGTGCCAGGTACATCAGGTGGTCCTGCTAGAGGCAGGCAGTCAACCAACAGCCTGAGCTGTGCCTATCACGGGACCCAAGCCTCATCTTCCTCGTCTGCTCTTCTGCCAGGCCCTCTTGTCCCACAACAACCTGGTTGGTGCGTCTGCGGGAGATGCCCACAGATCTGGAGAAGACGTGCTGTGGCCAACAACCGGACTCTTGTGTCTCCATGCTACCACACATAGATGCTTACATTTTGCGCCTCGCCAGGAGGATATGGGATGACATCCGGGCCGTTGTTGACCTTCCTAACCCAGGGAAGACAACAATTTCGATATGCAGCCTATAGACAATTTGTTGTGTGGCAGTATGGAACACTTGGACATGGACACAGGCTTGTGATTCCCAGTTGCTACGTCTGGAGAATCCGTGATAAGTATCCTGATCCACATGGACAATATGTAGGTTTTGTTTACAGTTGGGTGAAATTACAATAATTGCTGTTCTGCACTACTACTATGCAAGATCACTGTACTGCAATTTGGTTTATACAATATAATTTCACTGCAAATAGGACTGTGCAATAATTGCTTTCTTACTGCATTTGCACATTTTATGTACATTTTTTTTGTATTCGTTTCATGTTTGGTTTTACTTGTAATAAGTGAGGACATTTATATCTGCCTTTCATTTACAATCACAGCATAAACCACACACAATACCACAATACTCCCAACGTGATTTCAGTAAATCTAATTATGCATGAAAGATGACATTTCAGGACATGTGGTATAGGATCTTATTTTATTCCAAAATAACACTATATACAAAACAGAAATTTGGGAGATTTTCTTAAAGAAAAAACAATGAATTTGTCATACTAAAAAAATGACATTTTCAAACAGTAATATTTACAGTGCCAGGTGAGACTGAATAATGGATTTTGCATGAATTTCAGTCTGCAAAGTGTTCAGTAGGGGTCAGGTAGGACTGGCTGTGCAGACGGCCTCCATCTTGAGCAGGAACAATCTTGTACGGTGGTGGACCTTGCCCTTTTGAAAGAATATCACAATTACATATCTGACAGCAGCATTTCACTGAGAAATGTTACAAATTGAAAAAAGTAAGATTATTGCATACTAATTTGGCTATATTTCATGAAGTGACAATCTGTCATGCCATGTTTCATGTCATACCTAGCCCTCTGCTGACCTGTGTCTGTAACTCTAAAGCATTGTAACGGCAGTTGTGTTACTGTAACCTAAATTGGTTTCCTTGAAATTACAACTGTGCTAGTGAGCTAGATCTATGTCGCTACCTAGACACAGGATGGCGTTAGCATCCCGGCTAATAATCACCTCTATATGAATGATCGCCGTATCGAAGGTGATTATTCATGTAGAGACCAAATTTGGATTTTCCAGTAACGACTACCATGCAAAATATAGTATAAAACATCAGCTGTACTGTTATAACTGTAACGGCAGGAACCTACAGACAGCAACATTCACCCGCTACCTCCTCTAACTTCAGGCTGAGTGAATGTAGCTTGGAAAGTCATTGGAATCTCAGCAATTTCCCTCACCGATATCGTTTAGACCCACAACAGCTCAAGAAGGCTCAACAGTGTATGCTATCGTCTTGGAACCCCCTCCTTCTTCTACATACTCAAAACATACTCAAACCCACTTCCCACCCCCTACATACTCCTTTGTGTTTGCTTTTGAGGACTATATTCTCACCGGCTATGGTGCTAGCTCTGCTAGCTTAGTCTCTACCAGTACACAATACCACCACGCTACATACATATTTAGGCCCTGGGTATGCGGCCTCTAAGTACATTTACATACAATCGACTAGATAGCCGTGACGTAGCACAGCTGCTTACATTATTAAAACTGGAGCACAGTCTCTCAAAATAAATGTGCAAACCAATGCTACTGTGCTGATGTGCAAACATGCTACCAAGCTACTTGCTAACACAATGCCTGCAGACGTTCCAAACACTTGCATCCCGTTTATGCAGTTTCCACTTATTACTACCAAAATAGATAAGTCACATCACGAGAGAAAACAGAATGATATAGCAAAATAACATAGCTAACATTAGTTACCTGTCCAGAAGAAATACAGCAAGCTGGGCGTCTGTCTTCAAAACGTTCAAATCCCTCAGCTCTCGCCATCTTTGAAAAGCCACGGCGATGTTGATTCTGCTTTTATTCCTTGATCGGTCAGCCTATGACAGCTTTTATTGGTCAGTCTTTCGCTTTTTTGGTAGTTTTGCTGTATACACTGTTGTTGGCAACGGTGGAATCGGAAATTTCGACGCTGCCGGCTTCTCCGCCATTGTTGAACTTGAACATGTAGCTTAGCACGTCGGCTTTTAAGCAACGGCTGGGAACGCGCATGAGGGGCAGTAATGACACCCATCCCGGAAGAGCTCTCAGTTTCATTTATTAAGTTTGACAAGGCAGGGTACAACAGCATAAAAACACTGTTTTTAACATTGTTTTTAAACAGTGAATCCTGAAATGCGTCAGACATTACAGCGATCAACATCATAAGCAGAAGCATAAAATTAAGAACATAAACCCTAAAATAAATAGGTCATTTAAAAAACAATTTAAGAGCACGAGGAATAAAAGAGAGTTCATGTCTTTTGGTTCTGCTCGTGGGCACTACGTATTCCCTGCGCCGACGAAGCGAGTAAGTGGGTGTTGAGGCTGCAAGCAGAAAAACATGCAGGGGGGATGAGCTATCCTTGAGTATGTTGGTGAGGGTACGCAGGGTGGCCTCATCATACCTTTCAACACCACCTCAAAGATGGAAGAGAAGAAGACGGAATGCCAATAATCCTGTAGCATCGCTTTTGTACCCACTCCAGCTCCTCGGAGAGGCCTTTTGTCAGCCCACCCCAAACTAGGCTGGCATACTCAAGGATTGGACGAATGAAGGTCAGGTATATTTGTTTTAGAACGTCACATGGAAGACCAGCTCTTTTGGCAACACTGAGGTAATAGATCCTTGGCCGTGTCTCTGAGAGCATATACTTAACGTGGGCATCCCATGACAAATCAGATGATATCTGAACTCTGAGCAGTTTAAAAGTGGAGACTCTACTGATGTTTTGTTCAGAAATTGTTGGAGGCGGTGGAGAGGGGATGTTGTCCTCTCTCCTGGCACTGATTACCATTAGCTCTCCTGATTGGTTGAGGCTTACCGTGAGCTGTGAGATTTTGGCCAATGGCTTTGATTTTGGCGATTCGGAAAACAGAGGCGGGGACAAACACAGAGGCCTGATTTTCTCTCAGAGTGCTTGAATTATAGATAGAGGGAGGTATATGACATAATGATATGACATTTTGGCCGAATAACAGTAAAAAAAAAGTTGCCTACCCTAGCTTTAAGAAATCAAGTTGGAGTTACAGTTGAAAATCAGGTACCCTGGACATGATGAAATTACTTAACATTACACAATAAATTGGTATTGCGGTAACTGACAAATAATATGTTGAATCAACATGATTCTTTTAAACAGTCTAATGTGAATTAAATATTTTGGTTTGACAAGCAATAATTAATTGAGAAAAAGAGGAAAATTATGTCAGTTGGCCACATTCTGATCATGTCGGACCGATGTACACATTAAAATCAAGAAAATTCAAAGGACTTTTTTTTTCAGTGGGTTGACTTCATTTAATGTTGTTTGCATTTTACAGCGAAACTAACAGTATTTTACAAACTTTGCTCTCATTGCTGTAGTTTGAGGAAGAGGACTATTATGGAGCGTCAGCTGGCAAAGACAGATGAGAATATTCCTTTAAAATGTGTTATTTATGTGTTATAAAATGAGTTATTTAGCAAAATGTTGAATCGTGAGTCAGGAACACAAAGTACAGTCAGTCTACTCTGCAGGTAACTGTGATACTGAGGATAGCAATAAAAAGACACTGAGGTGAATGTGTAGAGATTGAAATGTACAGTCAAAGGATTCAAATAGACTCAGAGTGAAGACAGACCAGCCTTGAAACCAGAAATAGGAAAAATAAGATAGTGATCCTCCTCCTACACAGACTGTAACAAAGCTCTCTTTATCCGTTGCCTTCAGTCAGAAAGCCCATTGAGATCCACCTCTAAACAGACTGAATGAGTAAACACAGCCATTCCTCTCCTGCAGTTCACATATTTATTAAGGTGCTGCGGTTATTAGAGCTAGCTGCTCCTACCAATGAGACACACAGGGAGACACACTGCTACCAGGCTTCTGATTGGCTAGTTCCTCTCTCCTCAGAAATAGAGACATCATGGCCAATCCTTGGGTCTGGTTGGCTATTTATTAGATGGCATTTTGACACATGATGGTAACAGGTAGCAGATAACAATGTCTTTGGTTTGACTTAATCCAGTAAACTAGACCAGTTTCTACATATTTCTGATATTCCAGCAGGTAAAATCATAACATTTATTGATCCACAAAGGACTGTATTAAAATAGGAATGTTAAAAGATACATACTTTTAACAGATAAATGTGTGAGTTGCTATTGGTTATTCCACTGATGCACTCCCTTAACTGTACTGAAACAAATGCTTCTGTGTCTCAGTTAGATCCATTCTTGCTCTGTTCACCACCAACTTCTTAATAAATACACATTCTGTAAGTAAACTGATAATAATAGAATCATAACCCAGCATGCAATTGAGTGTCCAGCCTTTTGAGCCTGTTGATTAAGAGTTATCTGATCACCCACAATCTCCTGGTTTCACCAAGGAAGCATTAACCACCAGTATAATGCAATAATTTAGTGTGTGTTCATGCATGTGTGTGTAAGTGTGTGTGCATTCTGGCACACAGAATGATGAATGTGAATCTGAGGTTGAACGCAGATTCATGGTGTGAGATGACATGGTTTGGATTTCCAAGAAAATGAGGCTGTTCATATAAAGATAAATTTTGTACAAGATAAATTTGCTTATTGGCTAATAGACACATAAGAGTTATTCATCTATAATTAATTTATCTTTCAGTCTTTTCTGCTGAGGCTAGTTAAAAGTGATTGAGTGGGCTTAGACACACACACACTCACACACAAACACTCACACATACACACACGCGCACACACACACACATAGACTCATAGTGCAACATGTACTGACACACATACATAAATACACATACACAGAGCAGAGAGACAGACAGACACACACACACACACACACACACACATACTCACACCTGCCATAGAGCAGCCGAGCCACTCCATCATATTGATTAACCATACACCATTTCACCAAGAAAACACTTTCACTCCCACACATCTTAATTTCACTCTGGACAGAATATTGAAATGTTTCACTGCTAGACTGTTTCACACAATGAAAACCAACCACAACCAACGCAGCTCAACTTGATGTCTTTCACAAATGTCACTGAAAAACCAATGATTTCCTGTCAGAGGAGAGGCAGGGGGAATTGGATCATGTGACCAGCCATTTCACATGTATTGATCCTGGCATCATTTCCAAGACATTATTCAAAACGTACGGACGGCCTCTCAGGAAGAAGCTGTTCAGCACTGTGCAGCCTCTTGTCTGTTATCTGCTTTTATTCATCCAACAGGTTTTAGGTTACATTGAGGTCTCATCACTGTCCTGCGGTCGGCACAGAAGTGTCCAGTGGATCCGATCAGCGTTTTGTGGTTGATTCCATTTGTTGAAGACAGTGAGAGAGCAGAGAGATAACACAGAGTTTAAACAGTATTCACTACTTTTCTCTTTGGTTTGATAATCAGTCTCTCCTTTTGATTTCCAGGGGAAACTCCCACTGGGATGATGGGTTTGTGTTTGGCTGCAGGAATGAACAAATAACTGCAGCAGCAGTCTGCTAGAATGTTTCTTTTTATGTCTGGGAGTGTGAAGGCTTCCCGTGTTCAGACGACGACTTGACATTCAAAACAAAAAGTCGCTGCCAACATCCATACAGAATCAAGCGATGTGCTTTATCAACATCGTCTGTCCTTAGCAACTGACTAACCAAGTACAGCAGAGCTGAAGCAATGAAGAAACTACCACAATTTGTGCCATATGGGGATTAGTTCACATCTAAGAGAGAGGGAATGTACAGTAAGATATTTACTAAAATATTGTTTGACACACAAAACTTTTTCTCAGTCATTATAGTATATTCCTAAAATTCAGGGAAATACAACCAGAAACATTTAGAAACATTTGAATGTTTAATTCCACAGCAATTTTATGAAATGCTTTGAGCTTTGACCCGTTCCCTTTTACTGTGCACATCTATTATCCAGGAAACAGCCACTGCTCCACATTCAAATCCAAAGGTCAAAGGACAGATTTTAATGCCATTCAATTAACTCAATATGATTCCTAATTGTTTTTGGTTTTCACATTCTTTCTCTGCCATCTGACATCATGTTTCCTCTCCAGTAGGTAGGAGGTGAAAAGCCTTGAAACCGAGGTCAGAGACTCTGTGACTTCTGGATCTGTGGTGAGTTTTTCTCTACAACAGGACAGAGGCAGCAGAGCAGGTTGGAGGTTGACTGGAGTCTGAGAATCTGATCCAGATCTGAACCTGAACCCCAAACATTTCTGTCCCAATATGAACTGAGTTTGATGGGTTTTGGTATAAGATCCTTACTGAAGAGCATGAGCCTCTGTATGTGTCTGCTTCTGACATTTGTTTTCCCTGAGGCCATTTTAAATGGTTCTCTATAGAAGGAGAGTATCCAGTGACAATACAGTCATCACTGTTTTGTGTGGCTGTAATCCAATCAGCTCTATATTTGGAGTCTCAGACATTGAGAGACTGAGAGCCACCAACACTGACAACTTCACAGAAACTTTACACCACTGACACTTTGATTTGCAGTTAATCTAGCTTTCTTTTTATGACTGGCCTCATTCACTCTATAGTAGAACTACAGTAGGCCTATTTATAATCAATGACAAAATTACAAAAAAATTGCCCAAAAACTCATAATCTATACCACTGTGTCAGATGGACCAAATTTGAACAATATCAGATTATTTCATATACAGTATGTGTGACATACTAAAGACCCATTCACACCTAGAGCGACAACTATGAAGATAACTATAAACAATAACGATACACTGTTGCTCAAGCGTTCACACTACAACGATATCGGCAATGAATATTCAGAGCAAAAATGGAGCATGATTACTTTACCAACATGCTTTTATTTGACTCGCTCTCTAAAGTAAGTAATGACATAGCAGATTGGTTGAAAATGTTTTATCGTTTGGATGTTTTTATAGTTACAGTTGTAGTGTGAACACAGACATTCTATTTACTTAGAACAATTTAAATATTGTTATAGTTATCTTTATAGTTATCATTCTAGATGTGAATGGGCCTTGAGACTGGTTAATGGAGTTCAGAGGTCCTGGTCACGACCAATGTAATTAACACCAAGAATAAGACACCTCCCACCCCACACACACACCCTTCCACCCTTCCGACTCAACCATTTCCTCTCTCCTCCTGTCTCCTCCCTCCTCTCCATCAACCAAGTCCAGTATTAGTCTTCTCTGGTAGCTCTGTTGATATCTGCCTGGCTCCAGGAGCTCCACACCTGACTCAGTCCTCCAGAGAAACAGGTTTTTCTGAGATAAAGAAACATCAGATGGCCCTTCATCTAGATTCACAACCAGCAGAGCAGCACTGCAGACCATGAACTTGTTTTACATTTTCCTCTGGTACTAAATCACAAAGGCAGCATGGCTGCACCATGATCAGCAGCATGCATTCAGGATGTACTGGCAGAGGAAACTGGACCAGCTAAACCTGTTCTACCTTAACACTTTACATACAGGGAAGATTCAGATGACCAAAGACAGTTTACAGCCTCTCATTCTGCTCACTGGGATATCACAGGTATCTTTGAAGCAGCACAAAGAGCCTCTGATCTAAAACTGTTCCAGTTTCTTCACACCAAGCCAGGCAGGCAAGAAGAGAGCAGAGCAGCAAGGCCGACTTGACTACAGAACAATTCAAACCAACACGTGGGTTTAGTCCTCCATCCATTTCCAGCTCTAACAAGACATTGTCCATCTGGAACAACACTTTATAAACTGGAGACACTGATAGTAGAGACTTCGAGACACTTAGAGGGACGGTGGGCGATTGTAAAAACCATCAGAGTTAAATGAAGTCTATAACAACGGCTTGAGTAGTGAGGTTTTATGGTCCAATGGAGAGGATTGGTATTTCATGGTTTAATAAACACTAACAATGCCAAATAGAGTATATGCATACATACAATAAATGAAATATTTGAACCTAAATGTGTGAACATGTCCTTGTGTATCTTTAACAAACCTTTTAATCCACTGATCTGCCAAAAAACAAGATGTCATACTACAAAATTAAATGAAATGGGATTCCACCAGCAGTCTTTCACTGACATGGTATCAGAGGTTTTGACTTTTCTTGTCCTCAGCAGGATTAGCTGTATGAATAAAGGATTAATAGAAATGAGACATGCAGTTGTATTTAATGGGTGAATGCTAATACAAGCAAAGACCCTTAATCCTATTTATAATACAGTCTCATCTCTGAAATTTATTGAGTATCATGCACAAAAACAAACCACTACTTATTTATTTATGCAACACTTTCAGCACTGTGCTGCCAGCTAAAAAATATTATGTTTACAGTGTCATTAATAAAAAGCTTATTTTCTGCTATAGTGAATTGATTATTGGACCAAACATAATTAAGTAAAAACCATGTGGTGTGACCTAGCATCACTCATTTTACTTAACACTTTAATTGCATTTCCTATTCAAACTTCTCACTGTGGGGGATCAGACCCAGGAGATCCAATAATAGCCTACTGACTGTTTTGTAATCATATTTTTGTTAAACTGTGTGTGGAAAGAACCTTCTGAGATGAATCTGAGAACATTGTATTGAAGGACTGCAGGTTTAACAGCAAAGATTAATAGGACAACCAACGCACAACCAACTCAGTGAGTTCATCAGTGTGTCTGTCCCTCCCTCTGGACACACTGACTGACTGAGAGAAGAAGGAATTACCTTCAAGACAGAGTGAACCATCTGACCGCACTGTACCTCGCACTGCACCTCCAGGAATTTCTAATCTCTGCTCTGCTTTGATAGAATAGCAGCACTACAGAACCTGCAGCCTCCAGAGCCAAGCAACAACTGACACACTTTCTGCTTCTGGGAGCTCATTTGGCAGCGAGGAACATGTGTGTCTCTGTGGTCTATATTCTCTAGGAGCACTCTACTTTGGTGTGTGTGTGTGTGTGTGTGTGAGAGTAAGAGAGCGCGAGAGAGAAATAATCCCATTTGCAAGAATACAAGAGGATGGATGGATCACAAAAATATCAACTGGAAGAGTAAAATATATACATTATTCTACAACAGTGGTGTCAGTAGCCTGAATTCACTGGGGGGAACCCGCCTCTCTAAGGGAGACTGGGGGCTTTTTTATTTTCTAAAATGCTTCATTATAAATCATTTTTCGAGAGAATATTCGCTAAAATATCCTCAGTATAACATTACACAGATTGCTAAATCCTGATGGTAACTGTCGCTGACAAGGGTGTCAATTTTATTTTAGACATGGTATAGGAACATTAAGTGAGGCGTCTGCAAGATTTTTTGCTCACTATGTGCAATTTCATGAATTTTTACATTATTTGACAATGACTCATGGCTATTAATAATATGTATATGAGATGGGCATCACTTCTATTTAATGGCACCAACAACAACTTTAGCAAAATCAGGAATGCAATTATTTTAGCTTTATTAACTTTCTTCATCATCTAGTCACCTCAACTCTGCTGGCCTGTCTCCCCTGAGGATGATCCTCCTGTCTCCATTTGGCTGTTATATAGAGCAGTGTATGTATTCAGAAGTTACTGATGGCTGTATATAGGAGACGTTTTAAATGACTATATCAGATTAACTCAATACATGACTGCAATATATTTAGCTAATGTTACAGTCAATCAAACAACAATACATGGCTACACATCTCCTTGCCAGGTAGCAAGCAATCTTTAGACTATAGTAATGTCTGTTAAATTGTAACTTAAATTCACTGGAACATGTTGTTTTATCACTTACATTGGGTTGAATTAGTCAGAACGTCTAGAGTCTTCTTTCCCAATATTTTCATAGCACAACAGATTAAATTGTCTGCACCTGTCATTTGATTGTGCGTTTGTTCAATGTGGCCCTGCTTCCCGGTCAGGTGGAGTTTTCTGTTTTCAAACAGTGTTTGGCCCGAAGGTCCAAACATCGCCCAGCCAGCACTGAAAGTGTACTGACAGCGAATGGGTGATTAAGTGCTCCTTTTAAAGTTCTTAGAGGTATCAGGCAGGGCTGCTGTCTCTCTGGCATGCTGTACCGTTTTGCTATAGAACCCTTCTTGTGTCAAGTAAGGACTAGGCTGCTGGGACTTAAGGTGGCACCAGGGCTAGACAGGGTTTGTCTATCAGCTTATGCAGATGATGTGCTTATCATGATTGATAGTCAGAGGCAGTGCTTGATTTGTAAATGATGAGGTCCCGGAACACCAAGGGGTCGGTGTTCCCGTGAGTCGGTCTGGAGGGAAAAGGTTCCGGAACATATCAAGACAACAAGCGCATTGGAGGCACGGTGGTGCTCAGTGCAGCCATATAGCTTACTGTAGACCTAACAGTCTAAACATTACTAAATGACCGACTATATGACCTTAGAGCTCCGACTACTGGGGACCTATAACAATATTTGATTATTGTATAGGCTACATAATGCTCATTTTTACAAACCTGCCCTTCAAGTAGGTAGACTAAAGATATAACTGCACTGTGCACAACATAAAAATGCCCGCATACTGCTGTGAGATATCCTAATCATACATAAACACATCAAGGAAACTGCAATGGCTTCAACCATTTACCAGACAAATTCTGTCTCGAGTAGTTACGCATTAATATTCAACACAAATACTTTCATAGGATATCTATTTTAAACGTAGGAAACAATGTCAGCGCATAATGAAATGACAGAAATAAAACGTGTCATGGTCATGGCATGCAGCTAGAAGTAGACCTAAATGTGCACACTCAGCTGGACCGCGCTGGCTTTGAAATGCCCACATTGATGTGGGGCTTACAGCCCTTCATGTCAACCAATTATATTACCAATTATTTCTGGACACTCAACATAACATGCGCAATTGCAAAGTTTTTGCAATGGAGGGGAAAGGAAGAGTCAACTACTGGGATTATTACATGGCAGACAAAAAAAACAAACTTTCATGCCACCAGAGGTGCCGGGTCCACGCAAATAAGTACCGGAATGCAGGTAGTCCAAAACCGCGAGGTGCCGGATCCTGTTAAACACACAAATTAAGCACTGGTCAGAGGGATGTAGACACACTGTGTCATATTGTGAGGTGATTTCCTGAGCAAGGCTGAACTGGGCAAAGAGTGAAGTTGTAATACTGGGTACATGGGTGGAGGGTGAGCCATTGTTACTGGGTTGGCTAAAGTGGAATAGAAATGGGTTTAAGTACCTGGGGGTGTGCCTGGGGAATGATATGGTGATCCAGAAGAACTGGAAGGGTGTTTTTGAGGTTGTCCGGCGTAGCTTACACAGGTGGAATTGGCTATCGTCACGCCTCTTGTATAGAGGGCATGCCCTCAGCCTGGTAGGTTCACCACTGTGGTACAGTTTTAGGGCGCTTTCACACCGCAAAGTCCGCTTAAAGTCCGAACCAGAGTTCGCTAGGTTGTTACATTGTATTGGTCCGGTTCGTTTCACACCGACTATAATATCAAGCGGACCTATTCGACAGATATCTTGGTGGGAGTGAAAACAAGTACAGATCCTGTACAGGCCCACGGCACAAGTGTTTAATTCAAGCCCCCAGGAACAGGGGCTTGAATTGCACTAGCTGCGGCCACACTGACGCGTCGGAAAACGGATAGCATTACTGACGGATAGACTTCTTTCTCTACATTTTCACAACACAATCTGTCAGCTCCGCGGCTCAGATTAAACTGTCTGTCTGTCATTTGACTGTGCGTTTGTTTAATGTCGCCCGGCATCCCGGTTGAGCGGAGTTTTCTGTTTTTAAGCACTGTGATTGGCCCGAAGGTCCAAACACCGCCCAGTCGGAAAACTTTGGTTATAAAACGGACTGAGGCAGTACTTCAAGCTAAAACAGGTACAACCACCGGTACTGCTACTGTATTTATTTTTTTATCGTCATTTCCTTTTTTGGTTCGGACTTTATCAAAGTTGCTTTCACACCAAAATGATCCACACCACGGTCCGAATGGAAGAGGGCCGAGACCGGCGATTTTTGGCGAACCTTTTGCAAGATTTTGGTCCGCATCCGAGTCCGCATGGCGCATTCACACCAGTCAAAATAATCTGAATTTAGCAAAAAGGTCCTGACAAGTCCGAACCAAACGATGCTGGTGTGAAAGCCACCTTAGAGCCACCTGCTGGCCTATTAGCTAAGATTCAGGCTATCCTTGTTGATTTTTTATGGGGAGGTTACCAATGGGTTCCACAGAGTGTTTTGTTTTTACCAAGGGAGGAGGTTGGCCAGGGGTTGGTACATTTGGCCAGTAGAACAGCAGTTTTTAGACTTCAGTAGATCCAGAGATTACTGTATGCACAGGGTAAGACTATCGCTGAGGTCTTTTTAAAACGTGGGAGGATTGGATTTAGGTTTTTCCCTATTTTCTGTTCATCTTAAAACACTGTCACTCAATGATGTTCCACCTTTTTATAGTAGTCTGCTAAGAGTGTGGGGGCAGATGGATGTGCTGAGAGCAGCATCACCGTTTCTGTGAAGTGGATCCTGGAGGAGCCGCTGGTTTATGGGGCACAGCTGGACATCACCACAGCAGCCACTCCAGGGCTATGAGAGACTTTAAAAAATGCTAAAGTTGTCACCTTAGGGCACCTGGTTGGGCTGGCAGGGAACAACCTTGAGGAGTTAGTTGAGTGGCTTCACATGACATCTATGCGGGTGGCTGGTCAGATGCTTGAGCAATATAGGTGGACCCTTACCACAGAGGTCTGGAGGCTACTGCAGAAGGGGGACAGTGGGGACACTGGCAATAGGGATTTCTTTCCAAGACTGCAGTTGGGACTCTACTGCAGAGGTAGTCGATGGGTCTGCTCCAGACTCTGCTGACATCCCTTGGAGGGCCAGCCTGGGGGAGCGTGTGCATGTGCGTGTGCGTGTGTGTGTGTGTGTGTGTGTGTGTGTGTGTGTGTGCGTGCGTGCGTGCGTGCGTGCGTATATGTGTGTGCCTATGTGTGAGACAGTAATTACATTAACCAAAGTGCATGCTCTAAATGCACAAACAAACTGCCTTGTACAACTGTGTGTAGCTCATTCATCCAATCAGACAAAAACATTCAGTTTCACAGTAAACAGCAATAAACAAAATGCATCATACTAGCTGCTCTACACAGACCTGGAGGGATTTGGAGCAGACACATAATTACATTCATCAAAGGACAAATGTACTTTTTGATTGTCTCATTCTTTAGAAAGGCTGAAGGTTCTACTCGATCTAAACAAGGACTGTGTGTGTCCTACTTTCCTCCAACACAGCAGTCAAATCAATTACTGCTTTGGGACTGTGTGGTTCATTACTGTAAGCCATAACAAGAAAAAATGCTTACTGATGATCATTCTTCCCCTCACCTTCTTTTCTTTCTCAGTCTCTCTCATTGTGAAGAACACAAGCTACTAATTAAAATTACAAAGTGTAATTTATCCTAATTAATTGGATGAATCCTCTAGAAGAGGGAGTCCCTGGTATCCTGATGAGGAGGGAAGGGGGAAGTTGGGCACCTTGTACTGTATGGGCACAAACTAATTGCAGATCTAAATGTGTCTCTCTTTCTACTCCCTAGCAGACCGGCATTCGCAGCCCATCCATCCTCATGATAACCAAACACTTTTTAATTCTGCTGCCTCGGGGAAACTCAGTCGGGGGTGAGGAACTGTACAAGTGAGAGATGGCAGAGGATATTAAAGAGAACACCAGACTAATAGCTTTCTACCAAGGTTCACTACGTTCCAAGACACCCTGAGACATTTCCTATCATGTATAATCCTCACATTTTCAAAATAATTCAGATTCTAGCCACATGAGAGATGTGAGATTTGCTCACCACTGCCAAGACTAATGGAGTTTTCAATGAGAACTCCCTCTCTCTGAGAAAAGAAACCAGAGGATGAGAAAAGAAACTAACCAGATCACTTTACTCCGGGAACGATGGAGATGCTTGTCTGCCAGTAAGAGACCAGATGAAACCAGAAAAGCTTGAAACTCAGGAGTCAGATGTCAGGAAGGGTTTGTTAAACTCAGTCAGAGACAGTCAGAGGAAATGTGAGCGCAATCTCTTCAACTCCACTCTGATAGCCATACTAAAGAATAGAGGGATGACACAGGATGGACAGTGAGTTAAAAAATGTCATGTAATGGAAGACGGATTTCTCTCTGAAAATAGTCATGTAAATGTGATGTTCTATCCATGAATAAACCTTAAAGTCTTCTACTGCATAAGAAAACACATCTTTGTTTGACATCTTTATATTCTCAGGGAGTGTACAACTCACTGAGGCTGAATCCTTGACAGCTAAAAGATGTCAGACTCACTGAAGCACAACTTTTACAGCACTTAACCTGTTAAAAACTGCAGCCAAGGGAAGTAAGACGAGGACATTTTTACCCTCCACCTTGGGATGTAAAAACGAAAACATGAATATGACTTATCTCCTCACAGAGGAACTTTGCAGTGTGTCATCCCACATTTGGAAATTCCCTTTGCATCTTGTCTGTGATCTCCCTCCAGACCAGCACTGTGGAGGAAAACTGTGGGATCGTAAAGAAAAGCCACTGACCTGAAGCTAAATCACCCCATTTTCACCCCTAAGGATGGTACCAAGGAACAGATCTGGTAAACAGCCATAAAACACCAACACACATCCCTATCCCAGGTAATTCCAGAAAGTGCCAGAAAGTCTGAGATGATGAGACACATCCGAATGTGTCCTAAATCTTGAGAAATCTTTGATACAGACTCATGGGACCTTGGGTATCACATTGTGGTGAATATCTCGTGTTTTATATAGCTGTGATGTTTTATTCAATGGTTATTCGCACTATTAAATTTCTTCAGCTTCTCATGCGGCTTAGATAGCCATGTTTGTCTATATGTACATTTGTTCATTTAAGCATAAATTACCACATGTAAGTAGGTAAATAGGTTACAAAAACTAGTACAGAGCAGATTAATTTAAATGTAGGCTTCTGTCCAATATTTCAACCTCTCTACCCCATAATCACTAAACCTGTGAAACTGTCTTCTCCATCATATTAAACTGTCAGATAAATGATCTGTCAAGTATCCAAACCTCATTAAAGCTCCATTAGGCCATCTGCAGATAAACGTAGTCTCTGATTTAGAAGAAGAGAAGAAGAAAAATCAGGTGTCACAGGGACAGAGAGAGTAATGGACAACTCTGTGATTTATCTTACTTTAGTGACTATAAACCTTTATATAGAGATACTGTATAAACACATTGTTTATACAGTATCTCTACGCTCCCACATTGTTTATGGAGATAAATTGTTTCAGGTTTTCATGAAGGGAGTTTTCCACATTTATTTCCTCCACTTAGTTCTCTCTCATAAAGCTTCTCTGCCAAACACAGCAGTGATGATGAATTAGCAGCCGGCCTTGTTAGAGGGGAGACAGAGTAGGTGGAACAGTGAGCTACCTGTGTGATTACAATGATACTCAGCAGATGAGGAGCGCTTATCAACTGGGAGAAGTTGCAGAGAGGATTATCCACTTAAATGAGAAGACAAACAGACTTGAGTTAAGCTGAATCAAAGAGACTGAAGTACATACTGGTTCTTGCATATTGATTCACAGATGATTGAAAAATGCTATGCTAATATTACATTTAGGAAAAGCCTAATATCACAGTTATATCTCTGTTTGTTTGCAGTGTATTTGGAGCTGACAGTGCTGGGTTGTTTGCTCAAATAGATCTCATTTTAAGAACTTAATAGAGAATTGATTTTTATAAATGAAATATTGAACATGGAATACTGTAGCGTCCCGGGGAATAGAGGCGGGGAGAAGCCTCCCAGCATGCCCCGGGGGGCATTAGAATTGTTAGTTTGTTAGTCACGTTGTGTTGCCACATTACTTAGTGTTGCTAGTTATTCCTTGTTATTCCTCGTTCCTTTTCTTGTCGGCTGAGACTTTTATGTTGTATTTTATTTCACACATTGTTAAACCATGACGAAGGGTGTGTGTGAGTTTAGTGACCTGCCCTCAGTACGAGGAGGGAGGTGCTCTGTTTTAAATGGTGAATTGTGTGTTACTCGCCAATAAAGACACACGTTTGAGTGACGAAAATATCTCTACGCCTATTCTTCTAAATAACGATCCACTGCTCGCTACATTGGTGTCAGAAGTGGGATCAAGATGGCATCTACCATCACTGATATAGAAAAACGCATCTCACGTCTTGAAGCGAGGGAGATCATCACACGCCTCGAAGCGGCGAGAGAAGTCACCAAGCAACCAAACGTCATCGACCCGACGACCCGTGACCACGGTACAATGGAGAAGAGCCACCAGAGACTTACCTCATCCAGGTACAGTTAGCATCCCAGCTAAATGCCTGGACGGCAGCAGAGGCAGCGGCCCAGGTTGCCCTCGCCCTTGAAGGAAAGGCGTTACAAGTCCTCACAGACCTCCAGCCAGAAGAGCGGTTCAACTGGGAGGCCATTCAAAGGGCACTACTTCGTCGTTTTGGCTGCCGTGTTTATGCCGACGACAAACGAGACAAGCTGGTCAGCCACCGGAGGAGAGATACCGAGAGCCTGGGTGCCTATGCTGCAGACCTCCGCCTCTACGCACGGCGTGGGTACCCCACCTTCGATAGTGTGACGCAAAACGAGCTCGCCCTCCAGGCCTTCATCAGGGGGCTCCAGCCAGAGCATCTCCGGGGAACACATACGGCTGTATGCACCAAGTACGCTGACCGCAGCCCTTACGGAAGCCGAGTGGGTACAGCATGTACTTCATTCGAGGGAACTGCCACCGGCAAACACCACTTCCTCCCTCTCCGATTCACCATGGCGGCTTGGCAGGCTGGGCCAGACACACAGACTGTATATGGACTGCAACCTGAATGGCACACCATGTAGAGCCCTGGTGGACACCGGTTCCATCATCTCCCTGGTCCGGCCCGGAACACTGCCTGGCACACAGGGCCCGAGGCCGACACTGCCGGCCAGAAGGTCTCTCCACGACGCCACCACCAGCCGGACGGTCCCCCGCGTCGACGCCACCGCAGCCGGACGGTCCCCCTTGTCAACGCCACCGCCAGCCGGAGTGTTGCCCGCGTCGACGACACTGCCAGCCAGAGGGTCCCCCTTGTCGACGCCACCACCAGCCGGAGTGTCCCCCGCATCGATGACACCGCCAGCCAGAGGGTCCCCCATGTCGATGCCACCGCCAGCCAGAGGGTTCCCCGTGTCGACACCACTGCCAGCCGGAGGGTCCCCCGTGTCGGCGCCACCGCCAGCCAGAGTGTCCCCCACATCAACGTCATCGCCAGCCAGAGGGTTCCCCGTGTCGATGCCTCTGCCAGCGCGTCAAGGACCGGGAGATGGCGGCCCCAGTGGTGGTAGCCCTACGGTCCATCCCTCCGGACGACGGGGGTGTTCCCCAAGCGTCACCTACCACAACGGTCGATGATGACGGCATGGAGGTCATCGATCCCCAGCAGCTCCGCAGTGACCAGAGCCAAGACCCTGTTCTCTCCCAGGTCCAGGCCTGGGTGGGGGCAGGCCAGCGCCCAGCGTGGACAGTGGTATCACCACTGGACCCCGAGACCAAGGCCCTCTATGCCCAGTGGTCCAACCTCACCAGCTGGGACGGCCTCCTTCACCGCCGCTGGCAAGCTTCCGGGGGCCGCCACGATGTGCTCCAGCTCCTGGTCCCTCGACAACTACGGCCCCAGGTCCTCCAGCTTGTCCACGGCTCGGTGGGGGCGGGCCACTTCGGGGTCACCAAGACCTTACGCCGCCTCCGGTCCCGATTTTACTGGCCAGGGTGTCGCTAAGACGTGGAGCTCCACGTCCACTGGTGTGATTCCTGCACGGCCCGGAAGGGGCCGACCCGACAGAAGCAGGCCTACGACTCCTGCTGTAGGGGGGAGGACTTTTGCCCTGGGGCCCAAGTGTGGGTCTACAGCCCTGAGAGGAAGAAGGGCATCTCCGGGACTTTGTTACTGACGCATGGGTTGCTGGGGACAGCTAACCAGCTAAGTGGGGGCAGTGTAGCGTCCCGGGGAATAGGGGCGGAGAGAAGCCTCCCAGCATGCCCCGGGGGGCATTAGAATTGTTAGTTTGTTAGTCACGTTGTTGTGTTGCCACATTACTTAGTGTTGCTAGTTATTCCTTGTTATTCCTCGTTCCTTTTCTTGTCGGCTGAGACTTTTATGTTGTATTTTATTTCACACATTGTTAAACCATGACGAAGGGTGTGTGTGAGTTTAATGACCTGCCCTCAGTACGAGGAGGGCGGTGCTCTGTTTTAAATGGTGAATTGTGTGTTACCCGCCAATAAAGACACACATTTGAGTAAAGAAGATATCTCTATGCCTATTCTTCTAAATAATGATCCACTGCTCACTACAATACTATTACTAAACTCTGCAGCCAATACAAACATTGCTTGGGAAACAAAGTGAATGAACTCTGGCTGGACGGACTGCGGATTGGACATAGAACTGAGACTGGAAACCGGATGAACAACAAGTCCGACGTCTCCCTCTCCTTGTGTGTCTTCCCCAGGTCGCGGTTGTTCTGTGACTCCCCTCCACCGAAACCCCGGTCTGGGAAGAACCTCAGTTACTTTCATCTTAACCCCCCCCCAACAGCATATTTCAATATGTTTAGCTGCCAGGTTGACCTGAGCCTGGTCTCAGCCATCCATGTCAGTGAGAGAATCATCCCTGGTGACACCAGAGGATCAGAGCAGCAGCTAATTGCAATTTCTGTGGTCTGGTCTAGGCTAAGTGTAGTGGAGTATTGCTTTGCTAACAAGGTCACTGGAGACACGGAGGAGGAGGATGGAAGTGAACACTTCTGTTATGCTCCAGTGTCTTTTAGTCCAAAAGCAAGGCTCAGTGTGTATGAACTCATGTCACGACAGAGTCCATTTTTCAACCTTTCTACAACCAGGCAAGTTGCTTTTGAAAGCTGATTTCTCATGGGTGTAAAATGTGTAAATCCTTTGGCTTGTACCATCTCCTTGAACCATCTTAGAATTCAAAAGCAACATTGTTCATGGGATATTTCATGGATGAGTGTTTTTCTGACTGTTTGAATTGTTCCGGCTGCACACAGAGGCACTAACCAATTTATTTCCTGTAAGTCAATGACAACTTTTACTCACATTAATCTAGCCAACATCTTTATTTCCATCGTACTGGTGGAGATATAAATGATCCCAACAGATTTAAGACAAACTCCTGTTCAACTTTGGATTAAGAGCAAGAGGAAAACCTTGTAGGTTTGCTTCACATTGTCTGCTTCACATTGATGCCAAAATTAAAAGTCTACACTGGATTTTGAAAGTGTTTCAGGGACTCAAGACAAAGGTTAGACAAACAAAATAATAATAATAATATGATGCCCCATTGTTATTGCCATACAATGACACACAGCATCAATCAGTTCTACTATGTACTATGGAAATTTGCATTTTACGTCATTCCTGACATGTGTGCCATATGCTGTCACCATTACGCGATGCCAAATGCCAAAAACTGTGTCCCTCTCACCATTACGCAATGCCAAATACGCAACGTGCATGTCCCGTTAATCGTCATCACACATTGCCAGTTGCTAAATACGTAACCTACAACCAAGAAAACCAACACAGTAAATATGTAAAAACCACAGCCCAGCAAAAAGTCATGAAAATAACCTTCATCCGACGTAGTGGACGCACACGACGCACCCGACGTACAACCCTAACCCTAACCCAACTCACACACACATTCTTATAATTTAAGCCGTCAAAAAATCTCTGGGAATTTATTTTTTCCATCCCGGGAAACTGAGGCTAATTACCGGAGTCTCCTGGCCAATCCGGGAGGGTTGGCAACCCTATCTGGACCGTTTGATTTTTGGCTTTGTGAAAGCGAACCGAACCAGCTGAAAAACGAAACAATGTATCTTTCTCGCATCAGGTGCGAACCATGGAAGCGGACTATCAGGTGTGAAAACGCCCCTGTCAGTTCAGCTCAGCAGCATCAACGCTCATGACTAACTTTAGTTGGACTGCACTTTTCCAAACACAGTTCTAAAGTCATAGTAAGAGTTAACTGTCTCTACTGTCAGGTGTTTTCAGGGAGGGAAGTCACTTCACATACCTTCATAACTCCAGTCAGCATCAGACGGACAGATGCACAATAAACATCCACGGTAGCTGTGAAGCCTCTTCTCAACTCCGATATTTCCTAGTGGAAAACGTCAGGACATTCATAACTAGGAGCTTGAAATGAAAAGAATGAAACGATCCCTTGCCTTGAAATCCAAAGAGGAAAGCGATGCCGGGGATCCAAACGGTGTGTATCCAGAAGTAAAGCATGATGTCCTTTAATCAGGTCCAAAAGCTCCGCGCTCTTCCAGACGAAGCTCGGTCTGCAGCGGGAATCTCTAGAGGAGAAAGCGCTGGAAATGAAGAAATCCCAGTCTGCTCTCTCCGTGAAGCTCCGGACGATGCTGATGAACACAAGAGCTGGACTCTCTGTCACTGCTCCAGTCTGACAGCTGGCTGCTTCCAGCCGCAACATTAGCGCCCCTATCGCTGTGTGTGTGTGTGTGTGTGTGTGTGTGTGTGTGTGTGTGTGTGTGTGCGCGCGCGCGCGCGCGCGTATGCGTATGTGTGTAGTGAAGAGTCAGTCTGCATACTAAATCAAACTGCAGTGTTCCAGTGTTTCTTGGTCCAGGACTGACAGCAGGACAAATCCTGACAAATCCAACACATTTCATTCAGAGTCACAATCTTGATGGGTTTTTTTTCTGATCAAGCCTTTGTTCTCAGCTTCTCTCTCAGCATATACTGTCAAATGAACCACAAATATATCCTCAGGTTGTAATGTCACATGACCCATGACTGTAACATATAAAATATAGACCCACCATCTCTTTATAGTAGCAGTTCATGGTGACTTCAACAAACATACAATATTTTCTCATAATCAAAGTGAGCAGCTATAGGTTTGGACTCAAGCCCTCCTACCATGATATCTGCTTTGTCACTTAGTTCACTGCCCTCTTGTTATTTTGTGACCAGAGACCAGAGTTTGAATATTGAAGTTATCTGCTCCTCAGTATATTATCCTTATAGAGGATTTATAGGACTTACTGTGCCTGGCATGTAGTGTAACTGTATCTACTATAGTTCAAAGTGAAAAGGGAATCTAGCTGGTTTCTCTGGAGAAAGCCAGTTATCTGTGTGCGTAGAAGTGTGGTGTTTTTCCCCATGAAATCCTGACAGCAGATTTATTACAGTTAGTTATCCTGGCAGAACCAGAGCCAGAGCTTTTAGCATTCAAGCTGTTGGTTTACTTTTTACCTCCACAAATGAAGTTGGAATGAGGTTTGTAGCACCTCTGTCTTTCTGTCTGTGTCTTAGCAAGATATCATGAAAAGCTGCCAACAGATTTGGCTGATTTGGTGGACAGATAGCTCTTGGACTGAGGATCAATTGTTTAGTATTTGGTGGTGATCCGGATTTGGAATTTCCGCCAATAGACAATTACATTTTTTTAGCCAAAGCTATTATGCTGCGTTCATGTGCTAGTGGGAAGGTCTGACATATGGGACTTTTTTAGTTGCCAAGTCGGCAACTAAACAGCATTGGGCACTCCCTGTCACTGCTTGGCTATATAACATAATATAAAATAAAAACAGAAAGTTATGATTAATTTGTATAAGACAGTGGCCAAAACAGAACTTTTAAGCATTTCTAAACATTTTGGTAAAATATAGTAGTTTGTGGACACATGCTTAAATAGGCTATATATTTAGGTTATGTTGTTATGATGTTATCCACCCGGAAGTAAGTTCTTTGTTGTTGTGACGTCACGCTGATATGGCCTATATTAAAGCAGAAAGTGTCAAACTGAGGATCCAGTCCGTCTCAGGCAGAATGATGAAACAGCTTTGTAGGAGAGAAGAGAAATCTCTCTCCTCTGGGATTCAACAGAGATAGAGGGCTCTTAACTCTCTGTGTGTGTGTGTGAGTGTGTGTGTGTGTGTGTGTGTGTGTGTGTGTGTGTGTGTGTGTGTGTGAGCGCGTGGGAGTGAGTGAGTGAGAGAGAGAGAGAGAGAATTCAGATTCTAAAACACCTGTTTTTTTGTCCAGCTAAAAACAGAGACACTCAAATCATGATCACATCAAAAGAAAAACATTTGTCAATGAGGATAACAATAATACAAGATGTGGAAAGCTACACAACTGCACTGCACTTTAAAAGAAATTAGAGTTAAACATCAAGGCACAGCCTCCACTGTTTGTCAACATGGCAAAGCAACCCATTGACCCCCCACATATATACAAACCAGGTACATTTTTAGTGTGTAATATGAAAACTCCACCCGCAGCCTTGCTGCTATCAGCCCCATCATGATGCTTTCTGCCTCCACTGATTGCAACCAAGCATCCTGTTTTTGCTCAAAAATAAAATGAACCGAACACACCTTCCTCTTTTCTACCTGTAGGCCCCCTTATGTACAGCTCCCTGGAGAAAGGCCCCAAGTCTCCCTGGCTTCACCCCCTTAGAGCAGCCTGGTGATGGACCTTCACTGCCACCAAATACAGAGCCTCCTTATTAGATTGCTGAGGCTTCCCCAGCTGAGGTGTGCTGAGAGACAGTCTGGAGCTCTCTGCGTTGTGTTGACTGTCAACAGCTGTTGCTACAGCCAAAGATGGAACTCCTCTTCTTATTTATTTATTAAACCTTTATTTAACCAGGTGAGTCCCATTGAGATTACAAGATCTCTTTTTTCGAGGGAGTCCTGGCCAAGATAGCAGCAATACAGAGTTTCAAACAACATACAAGCAAACATTAAAAGCACATAAAACAAAACATACAGTAGCAACTCAGAATCATATGCCTAAAAGACAGACAGGAGGGAACGGGTCTAGCTAAGGAAGCAATTACAAATTCCAATTGAATTTGCCTCCAAACCTTCACTACATTTTTGAATGCCCTAATCGGGATCAGCTCATCTAGCTGCATATCTGTCTGCAAGTGGTTCCAGGCTGCAGGGGCGGAGGACATAAAGGCCCGTTTGCCAAATTCAGTGTGAACCTTAGGGACGGACAGTAAGAGGGTGTCATTTGAGCGCAAACAATAATTACTAGTTTTGAGTGAGATATACCCACAAAGGCTTCTGCCAGTGCTGGCCAATCAAGCTGTACTAGACCCTGCAGTGCCCCCCCGAAAGGAGCCAGGAAGGGAGGCACGGACCCCCCACAATCTGTTGCACCAGTCGGTATAACCGCATGCCAATCCTACTGACTAGCTCATCCACTGCCCTCCAACCTCCTCTATAAACCAGGTCACCAAGCTTGGTGACCCACGCCTCAACCAGACCAGCCTTCAGAGCAGACTGCAACAGTGGAACAGGTAACACAGGGTTGTGAAACAATGGCTCCTGCAACACCCACCATGGGTATGTGGTGTCTCTAGTAATGGTGAAAGACTTAAACCATCACTGCATGACAAAAAGATAGAAAGGGGTGAGTGGCGACCACCAGCTGGCGACCATAACCCAGTCCTCCAACTTCCCTCAGTGAAGTCCACACTAATCCTCTCCAGCTGAGCTCTGGATGTTACAGCAGTCTCTGGGCTGTTAGTAGCCAAAAAGCCTAGGTGAACCAGCCTGTGATCCCCTTCCTGTACCAGGAGGTACAGCAGTGCAGCTTTAGTCCATTGTTGACCCGAGCAGAAAAAAGCCATCTGTTTTTTCTGTAGCTCCTCCAGCAGGCCTCTTGGGGGCTCAAGCACACAACGCCTGTGCTGTGCTGATGCAGCCAGGTTATTGGTAATTAAGAATCTCCCCCGAAAGTACATTAGTGGCAACAACCTTGGCTTGGCAACAACCTTGTACAACATCCCCACTCAGTTCTGCTTTTGGAAATTATTGCTGCATACAAAAACTCCCAGAGCCTTCATCCCACCCCTCCCCCACCTAAGCGCCCAAGGAAAACTGGGCACTGCCCCTGCCCTCCACTCTCCCTCCTGCATCACCTTGCTCTTCACTCAGTTAACTTTTGCCAAGGAGGCCTTCTCATATAGTCCCAGATTACCTACTAACTTTTGAGAGAGAGAGAGAGATGCACATCTTTGTGTGCCTGAGTTGGTCTTTGAGAGAGCAAATGAGTGAAACTCTTCTGTCTGTGTGTGTGTCTATTTACTGTATGTATATGCATATGTGTCCATTTGAAAATCAGGATCAGATGTGTTTCTCTAAATGAAATCATCTGGTCTCTTTCCACTGAGCCTCGGTACACTGGTTGTGGTAAAGCAGCCTATCATTAGAGACAAAGACATTCAACCAGATTACTGCTAAACTCACTCTGTACCCAGGATGAAGGAACAGACCAAACAGGTCTATTCCGCTGTAGCTGCTCCAAACCTGTTTGACAAGCATTGTGTTACTGGTTTATTTTATTTCCATTAGATTCTCCTTTTCATTTTCATTTTCACTGCCGTTTCTCTCTGTGGAGCTTCAGGTCATCAGACCTTATGGCACAGGCAGACTGTGTTTGTAAAGTTAATTCACACTCTCCACCTGTTTCCTTCACACTGCTCATTTGTATTTTGGGCTCAGAGGAGAATAATACTGTTTTCATTATAATGTGCCAGCAGCAACAGCAATAAAGTTTGCTGTCACAGTCAGAGACTATGAGACTATGAGATTGCTGATTCCCAAAGACCAGTCAAGTCTTGTTTCACATTGGAGGCAATCGGTCAGATGGATGAAATGAAAATGATTTCTGCCTTGGAACACACACTGTATGCTTTCATACATTATTCATGACACTACCACTTCCACAATATCACAATACTTCCATCCTTGTAAGATAGTATTCATGTTTATCTTTACACATACAGGACAGTTCAAAGTCCAGTAACAGAATGATGTCAGTCTTCTCTCTGAGCCTCCTCAGTGTAACACACCATCACACACTTGCTCTTAGCCTCTGTAAAAACTCTGTTTTGAATCATGGCTCTATGCAGCAAACTGCATAAATATGCAATGCTTCCCACTGACAACTGTTTGCAATGAGTAATACTATTGTGGACAGATGGCAGCCTCAATGCATTGGTAGAATACAATTTCTCATTATGTAGTGTGAGAATTATTTTACTAACTGCTGAGGTTTTACCATTATAGGAATAACACAGTTTACATCACATTGTACAAGACTCATAACAAATGTACCTGTCCAATTCAAACCATAATAACATACAATTCCTTTTGGTTCTGGTCATCAGAGACTTATAACTGTAGGTGAAAACAACTCAACCTCACTCCCTCATTAATGACATAATTCAGATTCATTTTCACACAGTCCAGTCCTCTCTTGTCTACTACTGAACAAAAGTTCAAAGTTCCTGATCCTTAAGTGTCTTGATTCATAATTAATTTCCAGCTCATGTCAGTGTGAAAACCTCAGACATGTGTTCAGGCTTTGGTGGTGTTGGATTCTTTTGGATTTGGAATTTGAATATAAAACACACGATTGATCGAGCGATTGATTGATAGATAGATAGATAGATAGATAGATAGATAGATAGATAGATTATATCTATAATCTATAATATCTATATATTATAATAGATATATACTATATAGATAGATTTGGTTATGGGAGTGGGATGAGAAAACCTTTGTTGGTATAGAGTTTTGAATATGAGAGCAAGATAGGTTTGGGCAGGTAATTGGTGATTGGATGCATGATGCAAGGCCATGCTGGGATTGAATGAACACTGTAATTTCCTCTGGATCGCACAGACAGAGAGAGAAAAGGGTAGGGCAGAAAGGATTAAGAGAGATGCAGGAGAGAGAGACAGCAAAAGAAAGAAAGGAAGAAAGAAAAATAAGCAGAAGACAGAGTAATGAGAAAGTGAGAATTTGATGCTAGTCCACATCTAGACCTCCATGACTCTCCATCAGTCTCTCTTCCACTGGAGACTCTCTGGAGCAACTTGATGGACGAGCCCAAGACAAGGCTGCTCCTCCACTCTGCTGCAGGCATTTCATCTAGCTACCACCCACTGGGCCACAGAGCTCCCACCCATTATAGCTCCATCACTCTATTCTGGAGGAGTTACCAACGGCTTCTGGTCACACAGCTTCTACTGATCTTTTGAATAAGACTGGTGATTTTGAACAGGCAGTGTTAGTAGCCCAGACAGGGGTCCTTTAGTGCTGTGACTGACAGAGGGAGAATAACTGTTTCAGTATTTCACAACACATAATCCTCATTCACACCATATTTTTGGTGAATGAAAGGACAGAGGGTAGGTAGAGCCTTACCAAGAACAGCAGGGAGCCTCACTTGTAAAGGAGTTCAAAGAGTTGACAGTGGATCTGAGATACACAGGTAGGAAACACACTGTGTGGACTGTTGAATAATGTTTTACTGAAGACTGAAATATGGGGGGGAAGTTACAGTAGACATATTTTTTGGAAAGAAAAACATACATCAATGCTAGGACCAAGGCTGAGGATTTTTACATTGTTTGAATTGAAGGATAATTCATAAATTAAAAGAATATCTTCAGATGTTTAGGACTCCAGTTTTATATTGAGATGTGACCTTGCTGTTCATTCAGGATTCAGCAGGCTGGTGAAGTCAGTGCCAAGGACAGAAACAGTAAAGTCCAGAGCTACTGAACTCAACTGAACTGAACTACAGTATTAAATAGATGGAGCCATGCTGCTCATTCAGAACCACATGCTTTGGTCCTTGAACAGTGAACAGACATCTGCTGTATATTGATGTGTGTACTACATACCTGTTAATACCTCTGGTAATATAACAGTAAAGGCTAATTTATAGTCTCGGTAGCTATGCCGTAGGTCTTTGCGGTGCTTGCGTAGCCCACAGAGGCTGCCGCCATAGCTTGCGTTGCTTCGTATTTCCGTCTACCTGTAGGCTATCCGGTTGATGCCTGCTGATAGTGAAGATTGAAGAGAGATAGCTGAGGAGGTTTGCAGATATGTTCATTTGTACAACACCTTATCCCAAAATAATAAGAATTACTAGATGTTACTGAATTTGCGGTGAAAAATACCCCAGAACATGTGTTTCAGAGAATGTACACTACTACTTATGTTACTTATGTTATTACTTCACACTGCCATCTAGTGTTTCGGTGGTCTACACGCACAATCGGCAAAAGAACTATGAATGCTTGCACCGCAGTAGACACCTATGCTATAGCTACGGTAACACTTTGATGCAGAACCATAAATCAGCCCTAAGTTCATCCAGCTCCCAGTCAGGACCATGGACAGAGACAGTGCAGTAGCAGAGTCAAAGTCCCTTTAAAGGAATAGTTCACCCAAAAATGAAAATTCTGTCATCATCTACTCACCCTCATGCTAGTTGAAACACAGGTGAAGTTTGTCCATATAACACACAGGGAGGTTGCCAGCACAACTCCATAGCAGCGTTCTCCAAAACAACTGAAGTCAGTGGGACCAGTTCTTCAGAGTTCCAAAAACACCTATATTTACACCATAATTTAGTGCAAATCTTAACTACAGCTGATTGATTTGCAACAAATAATGGTGTATAGGTATTTCTATTCACAGTGTGATTGTTTGGCTGTTTTTGTTTTGGAACTCTAAAGAACAGGTCCCCATTGACTTCAGTTGTTTTGGAGAAGGCTGCTACGAAGTTGTGCTGGCAACCTCCCTGTGTGTTATATGGACTAACAAATTTCACCTGTGTTTCATTTGGCATGAGGGTGAGTAGATGATGACAGAACTATTCCTTTAAGGAAAGTCAGTTCACTTGGGTGCCATCTTTGTAACGCCCCCCAGGCAGTAAGTTTGTGTCCAACAAGACAAGACTCCTATATCTTTGAATGGGGAGTTGTCTATATCTAAAGTTCTGACATACATACAATCATTTGCATTACATATTTAGGAGCACCGATGAATTGTTAACATGGAGTGTTAAAATTTGTTTCAAAGGACAATGTTGTCACAGAAAAATATATTTTTTCCACTTACTGATGCTTGTACGCATGCGCCCTCCACTGCTTCACTAAACAGTGAGATTACGACATTCAAGACAAATCTGGTTAACAGCAGTCCCATATACATTTGTCATTGTATCACCTGTCAACAGTCATGTCATGCATGAAGTCCACGGTAGGGAGCTGACCGTTATAGATCTGAGAATATAATTTTATTAAATTATTTCAAATGTAAAATAAAACTTGCTGGCAGAGACGGTTGATGTTGTCCATCATCTTTAGCGTTACAGATTTTCCCATTCAAAACTGATAGAGTGCACTGTGTCTATATAATACTGTCTCTGGCAGAGCACAGAGCTTGGCTCACTGCTGTGTAGACAAAGCTCTGGAAAGCAGACCGGTTTAGTCACTGCAGTACATCAACTATTCATCTGTGTTACCATTTATTCTGACATGCTGTGATTTAATTGTTTCAGCCTTGCTTTAAAACTGATTTATTCACTGCAGTACATCAGCTATTCATCTATGTAAGATTTATTTTGTCCTGCTGTAATTTAATTTATTCAGTCTTGCTTTAAAACTGATTTTGTTACTGCTCTGTTCTTTTCTGTTCAGTTCTCTACAATATACTTTTCCCCTCACAGCAGACTGTCTTGTGCCCATTACACACTCCCCCATATTCCCCATCTGAACTAGATGACTGACAAATGAATGACCAATAGTACAAAGTCCAGAGTTCAAAGTCCATAGTTAGAGATGTTCTGGAAAGACCCAGAGAACTGGGGAGGAATTCACTATTCATTTATTCAAAGTACATATTAGAGAGAGAGAGAGAGAGAGAGAGAGAGAGAGAGAGAGAGAGAGAGAGAGAGAGAGAGAGAGAACTATCAAACTACAGTGTTGTTCTCTGGTTCAGATCCAGTTCAAAGTGTGTTGGTCTGTCTCTGGGCTTTTAGTCCACAGGGAGGATTGACATCTCAGTAACCCAACTATACCTAAGAAAATCAGGCTTAGAGAGAAGAGGGTTAGGTCTATAGAAGTAATAAAATAATAGTTAATAGAAGATAAGTAATTATGAAATATTTCTGTTCAACCTTGCTATAGAGCATCATTACTTTGCTGTGAGCAGAGAGCCAGCAGCTGTAATCTCTATGAGGGAGAGGAGGAGAGATTTTGAACACACTCAATTTGGGCAGAATACATTAATATGCCAACAATTGAATGGAATAAAATATTTTATGAATTGACAAAGTCATGCCAAAAAAAGATATATTTAGGAAAAGTTAACCAAAACAAGTTTCCCAATGAAAAATGGTTTGACAGTGAGGAACCAGGAAACACCTGACACACCTGTCCAATCAGAAACACAGAAATCCCACAGACCAGGATGGGTGCATGACATATCATATGGGCCTTAAATAATATAAAAAACTTCTGCATGACAAAAAAAAAGAACCTCCACATGTCCAACCAACTTGAAAGAATTGACCAGGTAATTACACAAAACACCTTCTGGGAACTTTGGACAAAGCTTAATACCGGAAACAGTGAGAAAACAATCCCCATTGTAAATGGCAATAAATGGAAAAGACACTTTGAAAATATTTTTGAAAATCCAGAACGCCAGAAAATAACTGAACCCCAGATAAAGTTGGCCAATAATTAGAAAACAATTAAAGACCATCAAAACCCATTAGATAGCCGTATTACAGTAAATGAGTTGAAAGACAGAATCAGCACAGCAGCTCTAAACAGCAGAGAGCTATACTTACAGTGTTTAATCTGGTGCTCAGTTCTGGTCACTTTCCTGAGATCTGGAATATAGGTATTATAAACCCTATATTCAAAAGTGGTGACAGACATGTGGTTGGTGATGGGTAAAAGAAGCACACATTTCTCTCCAGTGGAGCTGGAAGCGTTGGTGGCAGAGAAAACCCCAAACAGCTGCAGAGATGAGATGTTTTACCAGCACGTAAAAAGACAACATAACAAATAACGTGAATGCAGTTGGGCATCAGAAGCATGATTTAGCAGAGGTAAAAAGTGCTGGTATGATATGAGGTGGTGAGCCAAAATGCTTACCACAAATAAAGCCAAAGAACAAAGAAGAGCCTGAACTCCCTTGGAGGAGCAAGTGCAGTGGAGCCTGACTGAGACGCAGGTGCCAGTGTGGGAGGGATGGAGACCTGGTGGAGGTATGGTTACATATAGCTGGAGAAGCCGCACACACACCTCTCCACTGTCGTGACAGTTATTACGCACACATGTTTTAGCTGCATTGTTTTCATCAAGGCAATGCCGCTGAGACATTGGCTCTTAATAGGTGTCAGCAAATTCAGAGAAGAGCGCGTGACTTTTCCTCTGTATATTTAGGTAACAGTTTGCATATTGAGTGCGCTTTCTGCCACTCTGCCAATTAGGCTTAAATGGTGCATTTTAAGTTAGCATACTCGTTTAAACCTAATTGGAATTATAATAGGGATGCAATCTAATGAGCGCATGTTACGCTGCGTAGATGACTGTGTCACTTTGATCTTGGAGCCGGTTCCAGAGACAGTCTCGGAGGAGCCATCCTGTGCGCAAAACGATAAGACATGCTTTTCCTAACGGCCACCGCCTCTTGATAAATCATTTCCACTGTCAATTTCCATAAATCCCTCCCTTTATTTTGCGCCTCAGCCTTGGAACACCCAGAAATGCATCCAGATCAACCCATGATTTCAGGCGCAAATGCCCTGTGCGCTGTCTTAGTAGATCAGAAAACAAGGTTTTAACACCCGCAATGTGATTTGCAGTGGCGCAAACCTTTAGTAGATCCGGGCCAAAGAGGACAGGATGGTGGGTGTAATACACAACTTTAATTCAAATGTCTTCCCAAATGGATTTCATTAAACATGTTACTGTACTGAGGGGGAGTTTTCTCTCTTGAGTATTGTTTCTCAACACAGACTTAACTGTGTAAACTATGTGATCTTCCTGGTGTCTACATTTGAAAATATTACAACTTGGTTTGAAACTGCTCTCAATGACCACACAACATGTAATAATATTCTTGATCATGTGCTGATATTAGACAAAAAAATAAATAAATCTCTCTGTATTACACTGAATCTCATCTTATGACACTGTAGCAAAATGCACCCAAGTCCCATCTTTGGTAAACACCTCAGCTCCTTTCCATTAGCTAAAGAACAGTGTCAGACCAACACTTGGAGGGAAAAAAATGGATAAGGAGGACAAAAAATTCAGGGGACACATTGGTTTGGAAAATAGGAGAGAGTGAGGATAACAGGAAAAAGAGAGAGAAAGAGAAACATTGAATTCAAAAGAGTGGAATGTCCACCAACATCAATATAGTCTACTGCTGTTATGAAAAGACTCAGAAGGTGCCAGAGGGATAAACATGTTTCAATCAGATTGGTCTTTTGAAACTTCATTTCTGGCTGAACCTCAACCATCAAAAGTTATTTCATCTTCTGTTTGTTGTGTGAGTGAGAGGAACTCTATCAAAGTCCAAAAATGTTGCAATATCAGAAAGTTTTACTCTGGCTGATAGATTTCAATCAGAAAACTACTGGAACAAGATGTTCTCATCATCCATGATAACTTCATATTCACATTTTCTTGGGTTTCATTGAATCTTTTGGTCATCAGGGTCTGTTTGTACTCAGTGACACTGCTGGATTAATGACAATGGCGTTCACATGGACTTTTTGAATTAAACAAAAACAAAAAACTACACCATACTAATAGCACCGGTATCTTTGTAAAGTGTCAAGGAAAAGTCAAAGCTGAAACTGAACAATAGATACTGTTGTATTACTATGTAGATAACTGTAGTCAGACTCTCCTATATACTGTTGTATATATAGATCATTTTAGTCAGACTCTCCTATATACTGTTGTATATATAGATCATTTTAGTCAGACTCTTGTGAGACAGTTCTGCATGTGAGGAAACACACAGTAACTATATAAGTGACAATTTATGGTTTATTAATGGCTCACAATCCAAACCTTATTTCTCTGGGACCAATTATTCCACTCACATGGATGGCTCTGCATACTAACATGTACACACCCTGGAGTCTCACACACACATTACACATTACCATTATATATATAACTAAACCTAGAGAGAAAGAGAGAGACTTGGATAGAGAAAGATTCTGACATTATGCTTAGTTCTGAAACCACAGTCATATCCAGTAACATAAAACGAGGCCACATTAAATTATCCATTATATTATTATTAGCATTACAGGTCCTGGAACACAGAGCCTATTGTAGTAGTGGTATTTTCACAGAAATAGATATTCGTGTTTGACATTCATTTTTGTCACTCCTGGTTATCATTCCTGTTAAGTTTGCAGCTACTGTTGAATGTGAACAGAATACAGAGATTAATCATTAATATGTTTTCACGTCTCAAACCCACAACACACTCTTTCTAATCTCTGGTTACACTCCCATCTTATTAACAAGCTATCTGCGTCCTCATTACCCTTTCACATATTTCCCAGTGGACAGATAATATATTGGCAATAATCTAAATGGCTTATGGTAATAAAATCCACAATAAATCATGATATAGTAGATAAACAGTTAAATCAAAAATCAAATCCTTCATAGAGTTGGAAAAAACAATATCGGAGAGAATGATTAAATTGCAGTATAAATCAAAAGATCATTGAAAAGAAAAACATAAAACCCACATAGAAAAAGGCCCAGCATTAACCTTCAAACTGACATCATTCTTTGCCTCACAAAGCTCTTTCTCTCTTCTGTGTATCAAAGCTGGATGGAGTGTAGAGACGGATCACCACTGAGGGGAAAAATGACCTGCTAGATCCAAACAGGAACAAAATCCATTAGAGTTCTCTATCCTCAGCCTGCTCTATTGTCCAACTGTGTGTCTGGCTGATGGGAAGTGGACCGGCTCCAATAAGCCAGTAGGAGAGACAGAGGAAGAATGGAGGCTGTCTGACCGACTGAATCAGCCGCCTCACTCTGCTCTTCTGTTGATTCACTTTGTTGCTCTGTCTGTTCTCTCTTTAACTGTTTGTCTCTTTCTCTGCCCCTTCCCTCTCTGAATCTGTCTATAGCTTTATCCATGATATTTTTTTCTTGATGGAGACAGAGAGGTGACGGTCTTGGCTGCTGAATTAGGACTTTGAGAGTTCACCCACCTGATGGATTATTGCTGAAGGAAATCAAATCGCCATGCTTTGATTGAGGTAAATGGAAAGACTAATCATTGTACTGCAGGTGACAATATAATTACAATAGTTCATATTTTAATAAGTTCATAAGTACCAAGATGAAATCCATTTTAAGATTTAAATGTAAAAAGTTTAAGTGTTGTGTGCTGTCACAGGTAAAGACAAAAGAGGCTGCGTACTTTCACGTAATGAATAACATCCACACTGAATTACTTTTATTCATAATACAGCTGGTTGGATATTGACTGTTAACATTTTTTTTTAAAAACAAACCATATAGTTCTTGTCTCAAGCCTCCAATAATACAACCATTATGAAAATTTCAGTATTCATTACTGCATGATGTAAAACTCACCTAACCATTTACTTACCTTCTTGCAGAACTGACTGAATACTGTGAATGCTCTGTAGTGTAGAGAATGAGGTTTTCTCTACACTAATTCCACTAATCTGTGGGATTGGACCTGAGACACTTTCAATTCATCTAGCAAATAGATTTCATAATCACACACACACACACACACACACACACACACACACACACACACACACACACACTAACATGCACATGTGGATGTGCCTGGACATAGAGGTGTTAAAGGTTGAAGTTTGAATGTAAATATTAATCAAGAAGTCCATGGAGTTCAAACTCAAACTATTTTCAGCTGGTGACTGAGAGAGTGTGAATGTCTTTTGTGAGAATATGTGTGACAGTAGAAGTTTCCTATCTGTCTCCACTGTAACTATCCAAGGAAGCAGAAATGCCCAAAAAAATATCTTATAAAAAAATGTATTTCCTGCATTAGATGGATCTGGTCCTATGAATTTGTTTATATTTCAAATTGTGACATTGCCTTACCCTTTCTTTTTTTCTGTTTTTGTATCAAAGAACATGTAAATAAACAACATCTCTTTCCAACGTTCACTTTCATATTGATGCATGATGAATTAGCTGACAGACAAAACTCTAAAAAAAAAACTCTGTCTATTTCTCATTACTGTCCAATTATTGGTTGTCAAGTCCATGTCAGTGGGGTTTTATAGTGTTTGTAGTGGTGGAGACAGGCTTTCATGAAGCTGCCATATTAGAAGAGACAGGAGACAGCTGCTCTTTTATGTCTCTGACATCTGTTGTTGGTGCCATGGTGCAAATCCCTTTGTATAAATATTTATGGTTCACTTGACTTTTGCCTTCTATTGTCTTTTCCCCATTAAGACTCAGGTAAAGGGTTCAGGCCTCGTCTTCATATGGTGACACATGTTTGTCTGTCATAGAGATCTTGCCATAGAGCTGGACTTTGTAGTGTTGAGCCTTGCATTTAGTATGGATTACATGTTGTGCATTGTGAATGTAAGAGAAAGCCTCTTGAATAACACAGACCATATTAATTTCAGGAAATTAAACTGCAGAATCAGGTTCAACTGTAAAGTGTCTGGCTGAAAGTTTATCTACTTGACTCCTCATCCATCAAGTATCAGGACACATTACAGAATGGACCTATATTGATCTAACATGCTAAAAATATGACACCACATTACACAGCGTTCTCTCCTCTCTATGCTGTGACCTCCAGAACTGTATCATTTACAGTAAAGTTGCAGATACTCTGCAGTAGTCGTACTGTGAAGCTAATGACTCTTGGAGCTCTAGTTTCCCTGTTGGTCTCTGTCCTGAATAAAGCGCTCCTTTGTCTATTTCTAGTGACGCCACCCCAGTGGCTTCCATCACACAGGCCTCCAGTTGACTATCTGTGATTCTGCAGAGAGCGTTTGATTTATGAGTTTTCCACTTGTTATAGGCTACTTGGACAAGCTGCTCCACCCCCCTGGAGTTTTCAGCTAGCTAACAAACCCTTGTTTGAAAGCTTCCCTAAAGACTTTGGTCTGCTTTAGTCTTTAGTGTGACTGTCTCCTGAGGTCTCCTGCATCGCCTCAGAGATCAGATGTTGTGTCGCTTCTCAGAGAGAGAGAGAGATGGAGATAGAGAGACAGAGAGGGAGAGGGAGATAGAGAGAGAGAGAGAACTATCAAACTACAGTGTTGTTCTCTGGTTCAGATCCAGTTCAAAGTATGTTGGTCTGTCTCTGGGCTTTCAGCCCACAGGGAGGATTGATATCTCAGTAACCCAACTAGACCTAAGAAAATCAGGCTTAGAGAGAAGAGGGGTAGGTCTATAGAAGTAATAAAATAATAGTTAATAGAAGATAAGTAATTTTGAAATCTTTCTGTTCAACCTCGCTATAGAGCATCATCGCTTTGCTGTGAGCAGAGAGCCAGCAGCTGTGATCTCTATTCATAGATGAGGGAGAGGAGGAGGAGAGAAGATGATCGATAGCCAGTTAAAGGAGAATAGTGGGATATTGTTGGACTGTTGGTCTCAGTGTTCAGCCGTCTGGAACAACAACAACAGATTAAGAAAAGCAGCCGCTGGTGTGATGGTTCATCAATTTAAAGCTGCACTCGGGAATTAGATGTTACATTAGAAACACTGTCAGACCTCGACATGAAATTGTATTTATATCCAGAAAAGAACAGTTTAAAGCTAGGAGATCATTAGCATGTTCATACAGTACACAGGCCTGGCAAACTGCCTAATAAAACCAAAAAAAAGTAAAAACCAAGCAACTGGTACCATGGTTCAGTCGTTAGAAATACAGCTAACATCAGGGAAGCTAACATTGATTTTGTCACAAACATCTTTTAAAACCCACTGCTACCTTCCAGCAACATCTAACAAGAAACTTTTACATCACCATTAAAATCTGGGTTTACATAACTCAAGGCTTTTCCCAGTGGAAACAAGACAGCTTTTTATCTGTACTGAACTTTACCATGTTAAACTAAAGAAACCACAGCGGGCTAACAAGAAATGTGAAGGTGAGAGTGAAATAGAAAGGATAACTGTTGTTTTTGTCAAATCTATGATTAAAAAAAACCCCAAAAAACCAATCCTATACCTACAGCAACATCTAACAGGTATAAAGAAAATTAAGCTCCATGACAAGCTAACTCAACCTAACAAGAAAGAAAGAAAGAAAGAAAGAAAGAAAGAAAGAAAGAAAGAAAATGGGAAAGAAGAAAGATTAAATCCATCCTTATATAACAGTGTAATTTAGAGGCCAATTATTCGGTTCCAGTCAGGCTTCCCTTGTTCAGACAACAAACAAACAAAAGGCAGAGAGAGAGAGAGAGAGAGAGAGAGAGAGAGAGAGAGAGAGAGAGAGGGAGGACTGGATCATGTAATGGGAGTGCTTTCCAAAGTGCTTTCTCAGAAACAACATTGTGCAACCCCAGATCCCTGATTGGCTGGATTCATGTCCCTGGTTGAAACCAATTGTCTGTTCCCACTGAGTAATGAGATGGATGAAGATGTGGACTGTGGCATGGTGGGAAATTACTTTCTACCAGGCTTTTTCAAATTTTGTGGGAAAAACCTTATATAGGTTAGTGCGTTAGCTTAGCTTCAGTTAGTGAAGGAAAGAGGGGTGAAGGAGGTAAGACATGAACGCAAAAATTCACGTGTGTGTATTGAGTATTAAGAAATATCACAGACTTAACTTCACTCTTTGAGTGCTCTGAAGAACTCATCTCACTTTCCATCCACACTCCATATTAAGGTTGGTGTCAGCATCTTGCAAAAACCCATCCTTTATCCACATTAAAAATAAAACAAGACACTTGGCAGTCAAACTTTTAAACCTTCATGAATTATCACTAGAGATGATGGAGGTTGCTGTTTGTGCCCCAGAATGCTGTTTTATACAACCAATTATTTTTAAAACTTAGTTTAACAGGCCACATGAGAGAGAGCCAGCAGAAGAGAGAGAAAGGCAAACAAGGGCAACATGAAAGAGTGAAAGAGAAAATAGAGAGACATTTAGTCTTCTATACAGCAGCCTCTCCATGTTAAACTCCTCCATGTTAAAACCCTGGATGTCTGTGAGCAGCATGAAGCTTGGTGACGTCTTGACAGTTTAATAAAGTTAAAAGGTTTCTGCTGTGGAGGTTAAAATATACTCTAGACTGCCATGGTTACCTGTAAAGACATCTATCAGAGCGATACAAGACAGAGGGAGGAGGAGGAAGAAAAGGGTGTTAGAGAGAGACTCAGAGAGAGAAAGAGGAAACTATCTGCTCTCTAAACAGAATCAGTGTGTTGGTGGAGAAACATTGATTTGATTCAGCCAATCCAGTTCTTAGAGGAAAGGTCGCTAACCCCAATTTCTGCCTTCTGCATATCACACACAGGCAGACACAAACACTCACACACACACACACACACACACACACACACACACACACACACACAAACCATGCTGCTTGTCTCAACTATAAATTCTCACAGTGAGCTCTATCTCTAAGAGCAACAGTCTTCGTTTATTATTACCTCCTGCTGATTCTCTAAGGATGAAAGTGTTACAAAAAGCAATCAATAGAAACGATTGGATTAATATGATGGAAATATGCTAATTAAGATTGCATTACGAGAAGTGCTAATGCTCGTCTCCTTCACTGGTATTTATTGCTCCTGTGATCTGAATATTCAATGGGATTACAGAGCGTTCTGATTGATATTCATATTGCTTTCCTCCATGAGTCTTTGGTATAATATATTAACACTAGAACACCCAAGAAAGAAAGAAAGAAAGAAAGAAAGGCAATGAAATCTTTTCAAATTGTATATATATCTTTTTTCTTTATTATGATCCTTGGGTTTTATGCTTTGTGCAGTTCTGCCTCTGAGGCAGCTGAACCTGACAAACACTTCATCACACCATATGGCTGTCACTGCATGAACGGGAACAACACAAACAAGCTGCAACTGGTCAAGCTCAACACAATCCAGTGTAAGAGGAAAATTGAAGTACTGGGATGATGCAGCTATGGAGAACTCCCTCTGATATTTTGGGATGATGTGGAGTCACTATATCTTAAAATATTCACAACATTTAATGGACTATGCTAACAAGTTGGAAAAGGCTTGGACAGAAGTGCCTGCTCTCAAGCAGGAATAAAGGCGGGGAAAAAGTTGCACCCATGTAGGAACCAGAGGACGACTGGCTGAGATGTGATGAACAGGTTGTGGATGTGGTGGAGGGACGGTGGTAATCACAGCAGAGTCGGCTGTTTGCTCCAGAACACAAGAAAAAATCACCATTCCCCAGTAAAACATCTGTTGAGTCGGACTATGTGTTACAGCAGATGAGACATAATGATGAAACACCTCCAAAAAGCAATAAGTCCATCAGCATAGAGACCTTATCCAGTTTTATAATACAACCAAGCAAAACGGTCCTCATCAATACTTGTTGTACAGTCATAGCAAGATCAGTTGTTACCAGAACTGGACGCATAGCCTGTGTGTACCCATAATCCTCAGCGAGGATGGAGACATTTGATAACTGGTTTGATGTGAAGACACATAAACCAGCATGTACACCCTCACATTTCATTCGCATAAGAACTCGTAATTTTTTACCTGTTTCAAGATCCAGATTCAGGTTCAGGATGGAGCCGAGCAGGAGACAGCATCCCAGAAAACAGAAGGAGAGAAGGAGAAAAAGACAATTAGTGACCAAACATCAGACATGGATTGAATTAATTTAAAGCCACTGCAGTAAACCAAGCAAGACCCAGTAAGATTATAATTGATTAGTCTGAGAGAATAAATCCAAACACACAACTGAATATGGATGATGGGGACAGAGGATGTGGTTCTACTTCAGTCCAACCAATATAGCAGCTGAAAACTCTCTATGTTGTATTTTAGACTAATTAGCTGATTCCTCTAGTAGATCCTTTCAACAGAGGTTGACAGGATCTGGTCCTGCCAGGCTGAGATAGTGTGTGTGCCAGGTCTGCCTGGCATGGCAGTGTGGGAGAGGCTGGCCTGCTGGTCAAGCCTGAGATGAGGTGATGAGGGCTTGATCATAGTAGCAGATACAGTTTGAACAGATTGATGCTTGATGATGAGTGGGACGGCAGAGAAGAGAGCAAAACAAACCAGGACTCTGTAGAATGGATTTAAACACAATATGAAAGCTCTGCTAGGTCAAACAATACAAGATCATGTTGCTAAGCCTGTAATTATATGTGGCCTAAGAGGATCATGGCTTGGTCACAGTTATTCTCTGTGTACCAGTTGTATCCCCAGGCTGCTGCAGCAAGATGAACAACAAGAGTGGATTGTGGAGGTGGAAAGATACTGAATACTACACCAATAGAAAGTAGCTGAACACTTCACACAGAAAATGAATGTGTATCTGTGAGTGAGAAAGAGAGGAGAGGGAAGAGGACAGAAAGTGGGAGGAATGAGACAGAGAGGAAAAAGCGCATTTTCTACAAAAATCCACTGGTGACTCAGCATTGATGGAGAAAAAACTCTTTTGAAAGTTGTAAAGAGGACAGTGGGAGGCAGAGAGAGAGAACAGAGAGAGCTGGAGAAGAAGAGAGAGCACAACACTGAAATCCACCTGCGACTCAGCATGAATAGTGAAATCCTCTCTGAAACTTGTCAAAAGCAGAGAGAGAAAGGGTGAAATAAACTACTGTGTACCAGAAGTAATACTCTCTACTGAAAGCTATTTCTTCTCTCTTCCTTTCCTTCATATCATAGCAGGTGGCAGTCTGTGTGTGTAGTGTGTAATGTAAATGAATACATGAGTATGTCTATGAGTCTGTGTGTGCATTTAGTGCAGCTGTGGGGCTAGTTGGGGCTGCATGGGGTCTTTCTCAGCAGCCTGTTTGTGCCACAACTTGATTTGTATAATTTTTTTAGTGGGCAAAACAGAAAATCTGTTGATATTAATGTGAGCAACTGATGAACAAAGAATCGTCTGTGTGATCTTAATGCATCAGAGCCACAGACTCTAAGAGCAGAGATGATGCTTTTATTAAGTGAGGCAAGTCCAAATCCCAGCATGCAAGGAAACACACAGTGAGGAATGTTTTGGCTTCCTCCAGGAGTGATCTCAGAGGTCACACACACACACACACGCACACACGCACACACACACACACACGCACACACACGCACACACACACACACACACACACACACACGCACACACACGCACACACACACACACACACACACACACACACACACACACACACACACATACACACCTCCAACCCTCCACTTGCCCGCAGGCTATAATGCCAGTGATGAAAACCATTATAGTGAGGCAGCTCCCAGTCTGTGCTACCAGTGTCTTTGCTCTGAGTTCCTCTGGAGAGAGTGTTACACCAGTCCCATAATGCTCTTAGTCCAGCACACCAGTTCCATAATAGTCTTAGTCCAGTACACCAGTCCCATAATGGTCTTAGTCCAGCACACTAAACCTCATATCAACCAGCCCATAAAGAGAAACACACCGTGATTAACAGTCTATGGTCTCTGTTTTATCTCTCTGAGCCTTGTTTCTCTGTCTATCACCGCTTTACTCACTGCTGCTCTTTGTAATTCCTTCCTCCCTTCTTTCTGTCCTCCTTTCTATTGCCCCCCCCCTACGGTTTCCTGCAGTCCATCAGTTTGATGCAACTTATTGTTCACTCTTTCTAAACCCCAAAGTATTAAAATAATCTCCAATAGTACTCCACAATGCACAAAATAATTCCACAAATAATCTATATTAACCCATACATCCTTGCTGTGGTTGACTCACTCTGGTTGATTTATGACACAGCAAGTTAATTCTGGGCAGAATCTAGTTCACACACAGTCAATAGCAGACAAAACCCTGACTGACAGAGCTTCTCCTCCTCTCCTCCCCTCTCTTTTCCCTCTTTGTCCTCCTCTGTTCTCCCTGCTCTATTATCAGTGGACTGAGTGGTCGATAGCTGGAGTAACTATGTCTTGATCTGTAATTGTAGCGGTCAAAAGAGAGAGACATAGAGGACAATGTCTGGTTTCCAACACCAGTGATTTACCAATGATGACTCTCCATTCTACTCTGATGAGCCAAACTCTGACCTGCTGTGATCCATTCTGGAGACACATTGAAACACACTGGGTTTGGCTAAGGCAGAATGGAGATGGTTTTCCTCAAACAGCTGTACCAGTACAGAGTGATGGACATCAAACATCATATTCACTATAATCCGTGCAAAACATCAATTTAACACTCTTTACCATTTCAGGGAGGAAAACAAGGCTATGGGACTTAATGACTAAATTCATGTGTGAAGGAACATTTTCCATTGTTTACTTCCTTTGCACCTGCTTAGAAAAGGAGTAAATCAAAACATAGTAAACAATATGAATCTGATGATGACAAATGAAGCTCTCTGATGCAACAAAAGTGAAAATGAAACAATTTCTCTGCCTGCATTACCAAATGGATGTACTGTATGTGTACATGGAATTATTTCCTTGAAGTGCTACACAAGCTAACAATCAAACACTTTTCTGAGTACAGAACTTGTGTCTGAATTTACTTGCCTCATCTAAATAATTTCATCTGGTCAAGAGATTCAAACCAACAGCCTTCTGGTCATCAGCCTGCTTATGTAACCTTTGGGCTGCCAACTTCCTCCACTGAGCTATGCTACAACGAGCTGCATAATCAGTTCATTACTACATTATTCCATGCAAGACTTGATAATATAATGTCACTATCACTATTCAGTGAAAGGAGAGGAAGTGCAAATGAAGGGGCAGGTGGTAGAAGAAGAGAAGGAAGAGGAGGAAAGGGGGAGGGTGAGATTGAGATGAAAGACTAACACCACTTGTCAAAGAAATGATTTCCCCTTAAACAGAATTGCTCTGATTGAAACAACTAGCCTAATCATAAAATCCCATCTGCACACATAATTCAAAAATCTGACTAAATGATGCATGATTCTGATCGGGATGAGGAAAAATAATTGTTCACATTAATACATTTCCCATCTGGAAGCATTAACTAAATATATTCCATTTTACATCCAAAGACTTTGAGTAAAAATGCCCAAATAGCTGTGAAGGATCCTATTTAAAGCCCTCTTCATCAGTGGCTGGGCAGTGACAAGGACATGGCTGAAGGAGATGTGAAGCCTTGTCCTGGTTTGGAGGGAGATGGAGGTTAGTCTGTCTGTGGTTTCTCTATCTGGGGAGTCTGGTGGAGAAGAGACTGAGAGAGAGAGAGAGAGACGAGGTCCAACCGCTGACTAGACACAAGAGAACAGCTCCAGCCCTCTGGCTTTGACAGAAGCGAGGAGGGAGGGAGGACAGCTGTCCAGCTTTGGATCAGCTATAGGAGAACATGGGAAGATATGAGAGGACAGGACCAAGGACTGGACACTGAGGGGACACACACCATCATAATCTGAATACAAAATGCTCTGCTATATTCAAGGGAAACCATGTAAGTCCAAACTTCAAATACCACAATGCGAACACACACAGCACAGAGTCTGTAGGCTCCCTGGATAGAAGTAAAAGCCAATCTAATTTCCATTATCAGGTGATTTCATTTTCATTTTCTCCATTATAACCGTCATCAGCTCACCATCTGCTGGGCTACAGTGTTGATCAGCATGGCAGACGTGTTGTGGTCTAATAGGATCAGACAGGCGTGGAGAGACGCAGGATAAGAATCAGCCCTGCTCCACCCAAGGTAGCTGGACTGATGTCAGGAGAATAAACAAACTACCTCTGATTTATGACCACACACACACACACACACACACACACAGAGACAGACGTGTGTATGCATGAATGCAGACAGGCATGAAAGTACATCATCCTACACAGACAAATGGTCACAAGTCACATTTAAATGCATGAGAAGCTATTTACATACACAAAAAATACACAGACTGACGCCCTCCCATCTGGATCCTCATCATTCATCAGGACTCTAATCTTCCTTTAGACCCAACTGATTTCTTTATTTAATAATAATAGCTAATTGTACAAAAACGTAATGAAGTTTTACAGTAGCACTTTGTCAAATGCCAGTGAATCTCTTTCTGTTATGTTCAGATGTGTCTGTGGTGTGGAAGATTTCTTTCTGTCTCTGAGTAGTTCTACTGTGAGGAGATATGAGCTAGTTGGCTTTGATATCTAATGTAAATCTCATTTCAGCTGTCATGGACAAAAACATTGAACACATGAGAGAAATCGGGCTCCAACAATAGGGGAAGAGGTGCAGCCACAGAAATAGTGTAAGTACAACATGGATGGGTGCAACACTCTTCTGATGAAGGCCTTTGTGGGTGACACGTCATGTTTTTAATATTATCTAGTTAAAGCAATATTTGTTTTAATGGAGAGAGTGTGTCAACCTATAAAACCATTGAACACTGAAAGAGAAGATCTTACTCGAGCTTTGCATATTCACACATTGGTACACACACATGCAAATACACACAGATATGCACACACATACTGTACAAACACATACACATTCATAGCCATTCTCTCTCATATGCTCACAGTCTGACAAGTGTTTTCAGCAGTATCAGACACGACACGCTCAATGCTGGAGACAGACACAGTGATATTTAGAGGGAGGGTGAAATTGCTCCTGAGAATGTATTGAAAATCCCATTTGCTCTCCATTTCCTCACTACATTACAGCTTTCCCATGGGTCACTGAGCCATGGTAATATCCAGAAGAGATTCTTTGGGGGTCTCAGTACCCATAAAAGGAGTTGACATAAGAGTGCCTGCTTTTTTCATCAAAACTTTAATAACACCTAATAGCTTTTTTCTGTCTCTCTTTGCACTCTCTCTCTAAGGCATTAGGAATTTCAGACACTTTTAGATATTGGACAGGATTAGTTTTCAGGACAATGTGTGTTAAGTATTTGGTAACAGACATTTGTAATGTTAATGTCCAGTTCATATGGGAAAAGAGATCTCTGTAACCAGTCCCCAAAATTACAATTATGTGCTGCCATCACACAAATGTACGATGCGTCATATATAATTTCTGCAAATGAGGTTGACATGCTCGAACAATAACAATACAGTATGGCTGCAAGTCACAAGAAAGTCCTTTCCCAAAGGAAATGACACAATATTCACTAACAATCCCAGGAATGTCAATTTGCAGCGGACTAGTTAGAAGAAATTGCCATTATTTATTCCGCTTCTTCTTATTATTATTCCACAAAAAAACCCCTCCCCCCAAAAAAATTGGTGCGCTATCTCCTCCCACACCGTTTGCACTAGAAACTCTGTTCAAGTTGCATCTTGTAGATTAGACTATGTTACGTATATTTATGCTTGCATTCAACTTTTTGATCCGACTGTTACTTTTTGCGCTATTTATGTTTAATCGCAAATTAAAACCACATACACAATCACTGACAGAATGTTCAGAGACCAGTGGAGCAGGTGGGGCCATTCTCACTGACCAGAGTCATTAGCAGGTACACACGCAGCTCTCTATCTCTCCTTCTGCCCCGGAGAGACGGCCACACACACACACACTGCAGCCATAGCTATAGCCACACACACACATCCCAACCACCCAGACACACACATTCACACCACAGCTACCCGCACACACACACACACACACACTATCTCTCCTGAGAGATAGCTGGCCACACACACACTACACATCGATACGCATCCACCCGCACACACACACACACACAAACACAGCTACTGGTACGTATATAGTACCAGTACGTGTACCAGTATGTGCCAGTACTAGGTGGTTGCTAGGGTGTTTCTAGGTGGTTGCTAGGGTGTACTATGTGGTGCTGTACTAGGTTCAGCTCTGGCCAGCATCAGCTCTGCCTGGTAGTGGAGTAATGACCAGCTACTGTTTTATGATTGAGACTCAAAGGGGAAACCAGGTCACAGAATACAGCTAGGAGGAGGAACGAGGAGAGGACAGGACTGTCACATCCAGTCAGGATTGGTCTATGACTCATACACAGGGCCAGGCTGGGGGTCAGGTGTAGGTTTGACACAGTTTACTCTGAATCTGACTGCACACATGTCCAAACCCCAGTTCTGCCTGGCCATGACATCACTGTCCTCTCCTTGTTGTTCCTAATAGGATCAGTGAGGGAAACACTTCAGCAGAACCATCCAGCTGTCTGCAGGCTGCTTGGATCAGGAGATTCTGCAGTGTTGGATTGCATATTTTTAATCTTTGATTTCTTGTTGTTTTCCACATCTGAAGGTTTGTGCTGATTGATGCCAATGCTATTCAGATTGATAAGGTGTGCAACGCATTTCAAACACAGTGTTATCACTGGGAAGACTAACAGGCAAGCTAATATTGGAGGAGAAAAATAAATTATAACAACATCAAAGAAATTATGACTGACTGAAACCTTGATAAAGTCTCCATTTTAATTTCAGGTTCTAATGATGTGGTTATTTGCAACATCTGACTGGTTTTCTGTTTAATATGATTCATGAGTGACATGCATATTAACTGACAGGCTGTCAATAATCAGCCAACTGTGTGGAGTCTAGGTGGGTGTTAAGATTCTCTGCTGATGGAGGCTGATCATTATCATTTGTCAGATAAATAATATCCCTTGGAATTAAAATGGAAACTCAACATCAATACTTATACAGTCAGTGAAAGTCAGTGACACTGAAACTTTGATACAAATAGAATGTTTGTACTTTTATTACTCAATATTAATTTCATGTCAGAAATTTGACATCTAGACATTTCTTAAATGTCATATTTGAAAGGCAATATTCATAATTATGTCTCAATTGTCATATAAATATCAATATCAGAGGAACATATTGGAATATTACCTGTCATCCTTTGTTTTAAAAATAAACTCAAAAAGTGGCATTACTTAAAAATAAACTGTAATCAACTCAACATAATGTACAATATACAATATAAAGTATACAAATTGTGTATAAAATATACACAATATAATGTTTGTGGTTAGCTGAGACAGTGTGGAAAAGCTTCAAATATGAGTCACATGTTTTCTGTTAAAGTCTATGGTTCATCAGTTTCCAGTGTGATGATCTGAAACAGCAGGCCTGGGACCTCACTCACACACACTCACACACACACACACACACACACACACACACACACACCTTCTCCACCTGCTTCACTGGTTGTGTTCAGTGTGTGTGAGGAATGGAGGCGACCCTCACAATGATTGGCTTTTCCTCTCTGCTTGGTTCCACCCAGCCGCCTGTCACTGACTCCTCATAATAAAGTGTTGGAGGTTAGAGATCTATTTACTGAAGCTGGTTTTTACAATACAGATTATGACAGAGTGGACTGTACAACATGTCAACAGTCTGAACAAGCAGAGAGTCTTGTGTCTGGTTCTTCAAACAAGCCAGCATGCCGAGCGCTGGAGCCTTGTTCCACTTGAAAGTGTGTCCTTCAGAAAGTCTGTTCCATTTGGAGGTTTTAGTGAGGGAGAGAGGGCTCATTATGGACTGAAGGGTATGCAAAGGCACTCGACAGTCGTTTCTAGCAGCAACCAGGAGACAAACACTCATCAAAAGACCTCTTCACCCTGCTCTGACAGAGGAGATGCTGCCCAGTTTAATGTCTGTACAACTGAAGAGCAAATGACTTGGACACTGCTGTGATGGAAATGTATTCAACAGCTTTACAAAACATCTCACATACTTGAATTCAAACTGATAGCTAAATTACAAACACATTTCGAACTTAAAACTTCTGACATGAATATTTAGATCTGAAATCACAGTGTTTGCCAGATTATAATTGTAGCCACTTTGCATCAACACATTAACAGTTTGAAAATAATTATGCTACTGTGTTTTAGTTCACACTCCTAAATCAGTCACACAGCCAGAATTAGACACAGTAACAAAAAGAGAGGCAGGCAAACACACACACACACACACACAGAATGACACAGAGAGAAAACCACTGGATCCATCTGGTGTCTCAGTGGAGCATCAAGTGTTGTCGATGTGTTAAACTGTGTAGGAGCCTGGTGTTGTTGGTAGTGACACAGTTGTCATGGTAACAAATCAGCTGTAAATTAGATTAGTGTCACACACACACATACACACAAACACACACACTTCCTCTGGGTGTGAGATGATGGCAGGACTGTGGAGTCAGTGGAGGAGCAGAATTGCATCAAACACACACACACACACACTGACTGACTCAGTGTTACTAATCAGATCAGAGCAATGTAAATACAACATCTGTAAATATAATTGCATGCATTTATGTAAAATGATGCCTTCCATTGTAATGCTGTTTCATTACAGCAACATGTGGCTATAGCAATCATGCAAGTTGAAAACTAGAGTTCTTTTCCCAGCCTTATTTAGTTGAACCAGAATACACAGATGAGGAACTCAGACAGTTGGACAAACCAGCAGCAATAGCAACTCGAGCAGATCAAACCAATGGCCCTGTCCGGACATCATTAGCATTACTAGAGTCTGGTAAAGTAGTTTGTACCTGAGTGATTAAGTGGTTTCAATCTCATTCCCAACCAACCGTATTTGTGATTATTACAGAGCGTGCATCTCAGCAGGAATAGCCTACTGTTACCAAGCAAAACACAGAAACAGTTTTTCAGTGAACTTCCACATTCTCTGTCAATTGTAGAACCGTCCATGTGATTTATAAATTCCAAATTGCCTACTTTTGGCATTTTTAAATCTGATGGGAGTGATACGCTCCCTCAGTAATTTATAGGAGTAATAAAGTAATAGCATTTACGCTGCCCAGAGGGTGGGAAACCTAGTGCCAGTGCGAGCCAAGGACAAAGCACCAAATCTGTGTACTGTCTCCAGAAAACGGGGCCGCATGGTCACTCACTATACATGTAAATTATTTAACATACCAGCCAGCACAGTGGTCGGTTTAAGAAGCGGTAATTCAGTTTTTCCTCCCTGGGCTTTTTGCCGGTAATCGTCTGAGGAGAAAGTTCACAACGCAGCCAGACTGCATGGAGGGACTCCAAGCTGTGACTCTAACTGACACTGTCAACCTGGGGCTTTGTTTCCTTTCAGACACTCCTTTCATCCTTTTCTTTCTCACCTCTCTATTCCTTTTTTTCCTGTCTGTATTTGATTGAAGACAGTATCTGTCTTTCATGTCCCCTATCTGTTCTAGATGTGAATAAACCAAAAATATTGCCTTTTTGAACTTGCCTGTCTGACAAGTGCTTGGTTTACTTTTGTCTGAAGTTCAGTATGCAAAGGTAAACGATGCAGATCTAATGAGCATGAAGAAGTTTTTAAACTAAATCTGCCTGGAAAAAAAATCTTATCTCCATTGTGTTGAGAGAGATAAAATGTACCTTCACACTTAAACTGATAATCTGATTTAACAGCCTGCTAATTTATCAGCAAAACATCATCCTGGCATCACAACCTGCTCAACTTTGTTTACGTATTACACACTTCTATCTGAAGAGAGAGAGAGAATCAGTCAGATCATGTTTGTATCATTTCCTCTCCTCAGACTTTTGATCTGATCCCCTGTCAATATCAAACAAAACACAGCAGGTTTTCTCCCAGTAGAGACTGAACCAATGAAAGAATGAGATGAGAGGATAAACAGTATGATTGACTCTCAGAGTGATGTCACTGCTGTCATTCTCTGTCAGTCATTTCAAGGCTCTTACTCCACCATTCAAGTCATGTAGCAGCTCAGTGATTCTGCTCTGACTAATATGACTGAAGTGAGGACAGGAGCCCCAGTGGAGCCTTCTTCTTTTCTGATACAGAGGACATCGATGGCTGGACTGATGTAGTGGCTGCTGAGGAGACAAGATGAGGCCTTTCTGTCTCTGGAGCCTGAACAACTCTGTCTGTTTCCTGGACCTGTGGCTGTCTGTCTTTACCTGTCTGTCTCTGCCTCTGGTTGTCTCTATGTCCCTGTCTCTTTCTCTGAATGTTGAACTTTCTGTTTCTATCTTTCTCTTTGTTCCCTCCCCCCTCCTTTTACTCTTGTCTTTGCAAACAGGCGTAGTTAAGAGAGGAGGTTAGAGAAGAGAAGAGGAGGGAAAAGAAGAAAAGAGACCAGACCAGTCAAGACCAGACCATTCCATACCAGTCCAGAGCCAGGAGAGGAGCTCCAGAGCCCCATCAGCTGTATGGGATAAACGGCCCCTATGGGAGCTTTCAAACAGCCTCCAGCCTCCATTCACTCTAATGTCTAATTGATACCAAGGTTATATACTGACACAGCACATAGAGAATACTGACTGCATGATGCAGGGCTGGAGCATGGAGACACAGCATCAGAGAAAATACCTCTGGCTTGATTCACAACTCATAGATAACTCATAGATGTCAAAGCAGATCTGATGTATGAGACAAAACAGTATAGAGATGCAACAAGGAGCAGAGGAAGGTTGAAGCAACATCATTTTGATCTTCTGTGGCCTTGTCTAGACACAAAAACCTGTAAGTCTAGCCAGGGGACAAAGTTTTCTTGGTCTCCTAGTGGATTTTCAGGTTAATATACACCTGAGTTTAATTTTCTGAAAATCAACAACCACACAAATGCTCTTTATTTTATTATTTCTGTTTTTCTAGTTCTTTATCTCTCCATCATGTTCAGACATCCAGAGAACAGAAGAGAAGCTTGAGAAGAGGCTTTTAACAACCAGCCAACAAACCTCTCTCTCTCTCTCTCCCTCTCTCTCTCTCTCTCTCCCTCTCTCTCTCTCTCTCTCTCTCTAACTCATACACTCACACACAAACACAAGCAACACAGTCAGACTTGATCAACTATGTGCCACCATGCAGAACAGAGGGGAGACACACACCAAGCTTTCATTGACAATTATTATTTCCACCAGAGACAAAATGACTTGCTTCAATAAAACTCTCAAACTAAGAACAACGCAGAGTCTCTCTCTCTCACTGCCGTCTACACTCATCCTCACACACTCTGACCAGTCACTACAGCTTTCTGTTTCAGCTCTTTTTCATTCAGTCTGCATGCTGGTTGACTCAGCCTTTTGACTTCCCAGAAATCATCACCACTCCAGTAGGAGGGATTTCATTTGACTGGAAAAGAAAGCTGACAGTCAGCAGTGAGACTCTGAAATACTCACCACCTCAGCATGATCACTGATTAGAGAGGAACAGTACTGCTGGACTTTCATGTTACTGATGGACACAGAAAGGTAGACAGGTAGACAGATAGTTAACCATCCATTCACTGTCCAGAGTGACTCTTTGCTTAATGTGAAGGGAGATAATGGATGTTTGAATAAAGAGAGGAGGAGAGGAAAACACAGAGTGTTTAAAACAGAAGAACATAATCTTCTCTGGTGGAGAGAAGGCCGGCGGCTGATCTGTGTTAGTCACCCATGACGCTTCCTATCCCTTCCCTTTATACACGTACACAGACACAACACACACACACTCAACACCAAGAGAACAGCTCATCTCTCTGTCATATTGCCAATGGCTCTCCACAAACACATGTACCTTTCTCCAAAGTCCAGTGTTTCAGCCTGAGGGCGTCTGTATAAAATATGACCATCCAGTAACTACTGCAGCCTGGTAACACAAAGCCTAGCCTGTCAGCTACAGCACAAGGCCAACACTAATGTAACAAGGCTAACACACATATCTGCTGGATTCTGTTGCAGGGGGAACTGGGAAAACTAATGACATCATCCAAACCACAAGGAACTTTCTCCTTGTTCCTTTAGGCTTCCTCTTGTCTTTATTTTAAGACTCATAACCTGAATCTTCCAGAGAAAACCTGTTGACACTGAGACCCAAGCAGAGCTTCTGTTTCTTCCTATTAGGATTCTCCTTGGTAGTTTGTATGGAACAACAGAGGAGACTAATCTGTCCTTGAAGCCTGTATCCCGGCATTATCATCTGAAGATACTAAGTCGCCCTCTGGACATCATTCTGCCTCGTTTGGTTACCATAACGCTAGAGGCAAGTATAGACAAAGAATAACAAACCCACTGAGATATGAATGGTGCTGAAGATAGTAGAGGATCTGTGTTCATTCTCTCTCTCTCTCTCCTGGAGGAGATCATTAGCAGCACTTACTGTATAAAACACTTATCAGCAGCTTGTTTGTCGTTCTTCTGAACCACTGTAACAACAGCAAGACAATGTGCTCCTCATTTCCTGCACTTCAACATTCAAAGGAAATAATTGCATCAGACACTGAAAGCTTTCCACTCCCATATCAGTCTTAGAGCAGACTAGACGTCCTTCACAGCAGCTCTGTGGTAGAAATAGCTGCTGGTATTACTGCTGCTCAAGTCTTTAAAAAAGGAACCTGCTGCTCACAAGAATATCAAATCACTTTGTATTCTGCTGCCATATCTGTGTGTTTAGAATTCAGCTTGAATATCCTCCTATAGACACCTAAAAGCAGGGAATACGATATGCGGTTTTCAAAAGACCAAAAATGCTTTTGGAGAGGGAGACGGAAATTGTATCCCATCTTGACAGCTGATCTATATCTAAGATCAGTGTAAGAATTTAGGAAAAGATAAGAACATAATTTAGGTTCTCATGCTCATACAAAGAGTCTGCCAGAGTGATAAAATTGGTGAAGCTCAATAATCTGAATCAAACCTGATAAAAGAGTAATTCTAGATATGTATTTTAGCCCAGAGAAGTATTTCACAGTTCATACAAGCTATTAGACTGGTAGAGGCATTTTGCATTGTTCATCAAAAAGTATTAGAGCCATAGTGTGCATACTGTGTATGCACTTTATCACAGCTTTTTCGTTGTCACCCAGTCTAACAAATTACCTCAAGGGTATTTTTGCCTTTACAAGGATGTAGCCTAAAACAACAAAAAGTAAGCAATGATACTGTAGTGGAGTGACAACTAGATAGGCGACTACATAGGCCTATTGGAAATTAGACCATGTGATACACTCTAAAGTGTTATCAAATGCTCCATTATCCGGCTCCTGACTTATATTTCTTATATTACTTCTGATATTATTTTACCTCAGACACACGGCTAGCCTCTGCTGTGAGTCAATCGGCTCTCTGAAATTGTTCCTCATGATGCCAGCTGTTCCAAAAGGGCCTCAAACTCTCCAACAGACATCCTGAAGTACGTCCGAAAGCAGCTGTGGTACAACTTTAGCTCCTGTATCAAACAGTGAAACTCTCAATGCTATTGGGTGTACCCAAATATTTCTTTTTTTGCTCTTTTTACTGAGCAAAAGCAGGACCAGGTCATCGTCACTTGGTGTTGATTTGCATTTGGTGTGAATGTATTTGGTGCGGCAAATTCATCTGCAAATTATTCGTAATTTTGTGACGTTCATTCACATCGTTCTTGGTGTGTAAAGACCTTTACAGTTCAAACAAGGAAATCCATTCTTCTCCAAAAAGGTCTCTCTCTCTCTCTCTCTCTCTCTCTCTCTCTCTCTCTCTCTCTCTCTGGTTTCCAATTTGCATTTAGAGAGCAGCTGCTTTCCTTTGGAGGGTGGAAGGAGAGAAAAAGCCACTAAGTCATTTTTCCTCCTGAACTCTGTCAGTGAGGGTCCCAGACGGAGCGGGAGTCGGTCCAGAGTGTTTCAGTGGGATGACAGACGGTCGGCCTTGGACAACTAAATTTGGACAAGACTAAATGTCAAGCCTGTCAGCAACCCTGACATGGAGGAATCAGTTTTCACCTCACACACTCCAAGATAATTACACATCACTAACAAAGTAGAGGGCTTTAAACATCTACAAGTGATAAGAGGTTGTCAGACAAAATGAGAGAATCAAGATAAAGTTTGAAGGGCCTGGCAGATAAAGGGACACTTTGGAGAAATGAGCAAGAAATTGAAAGCCCCCCACCCTCTCTGCTCCCTACCTCCCTTCCTCTTGTAACTCCTCCCTCCAGTAACTCCTCCCTCCAAACAAGGCTCAGGCACATGTATGTGCGACATGCATGTGTCAACAGAGAAGGGCAAACTTAATAAATTCAAAATCTTTTATATAAAACATAGCTCTGCTAGTTCAATCTAGTTGTTACTAAAACATTTGCCAGCAAAAATAATTTTTGCCAGTGTAGATTAACCGTAGCGGTTACAAACACAGATTGTGATACATTGTGAAATGTTGGTCGAACGAGGGTCACTTAACACTGGAGACAGAGCGCCAGCAAACTTGATAAATTCCAAACCTTTTATGCAAAACACAGCTCTGCTAGCTCAGTCTAGTTGTTATGTCTCACATAGATTAGCTACCGCAAATTGCCTACCCCAGCTTTAAGTACACTACATGGCCAAAAGTATGTGGACACCCTTTCTAATTACTGGATTTGGCTATTTCACCCACACCCATTGCTGACAGGTATATGAAATCAAGCACACAGCCATATGCAGACAAACATTGGCAGTAGAATGAGCCGTACTGAAGAGCTCAATGACTTCATTGTCATAGGATGCCACCTTTCAAGTCAGTTTATCAAATTTCTGCCCTGGTATAGTTGCCCCAGTCAACTCTAAGTGCTATTATAGAAGTGGAAACATCTAAGAGCCACAACAGCTCAGGTGCAAAGTGATAGGCCACACAAGCTCACAGGACGGGACTGCCGAGTGCTGAAGGGCGTAGCACGTACAAATCTTCTGTCCTTGGTTGCAACACTTACTACTGACTTCCAGACTGCCTCTGGAAGCAACGTCAGCACAATAACTGTTTGTCGAGAGCTTCATGAAATGGGAGAGTGCTAGATCTAAAGGACTTTGACTGACAAGACATTGATGATGTAACTTGTTTCTACAGTTGTTGCAATACATCAAACCGCCTCTCATTTTAACACAATAAAATGATTCAGGTTTGTACTTGAGAAATTACAACATAGTGCAGCAATGCTGTAGCAGTTTTTACATATAAATATTAATTTGTGCCTGAAGGAACATTTCAGTGGATATAGTTTCCTGATCATTTATTTAAGATAAATGCTTTGGGATTTTTATCTCATCAGCAGTTTCCTAGTTCCTGATGTAAACAAGCCATTTCTAAAATGCCAACAGAGAACTAAAGGTTGAACATGTTACTGTTGACTGGAAGACATTTCTGTACCAGGCATCAGGCTCAGTGGATTTAGACAAAACAGCAGGATCTCTGTGTGACTGTTCAGTCTTACAGAGAGAGTGACTGTAACTCTATAACAAACACTTCCAGTATTACAACTGTCTTCACACCAGGCAGAATTCATCCTAACAACACAACATCCTGTATATTTGACACGCACGTACGAATGCACGCACACATGTACACATTAAAGTGATGATCTTACATAATCTGAGACAACAGATGATCTTTCTCTGTTATTTGTCTCCGCCAACAAAAACAGTTCCCTCAGGATTCCACTACCAAGTGTTGCCAAGCAACAGGTAAACTGTTTCCCGACTGCAAGCTAGCTAGCTACTTTGAGGTTAGCACAGACAATTTCATCTTACTTTCTTCCCAATCTTCTAATTAAGGTCAAATGTATCCATATTTACGCTGTCGCTACTAGGTGCGAATTAAGTTAGAGTTTTGTGTAGACGTGAACTGGGAATATCTGGTAAGCATTTGTTCACTGTAACACATACACTGTAGGCTATTGTCTGCTAGAGGTGCTAAGCAGCTGGTTAGCTTGCCAGCTACTCAGCTAACGTCAGATGACGTTGTCGTGATCCACTTTTTTTTTCTCCTCACAAGAAGCGCTCCAGGCAGCGTTTTCTCCACACAAAAAAACGCTGTGTGAATGCAGCCTAATCAAGGTTACATTAGAACACCTGTACAGCGTCCCAGTGCTGTTATGGAATGCCTCTTGTCCAATCAAATTACTCGACCGGAACTAACTGTTGTATAAATATAAATATATATATACATATATATATATATCTGATAAGTGCAGCCTCTTTAGTGAACAAATTTTGAAAATCTCTCACACTGAAAAAAGCCATTTGTCTTCCAAGGTGAAAGCCAAATGGAAGATGACAAATAAAACAGAGGAATGGCTAACAAGGCTTTGATGTGGCCTGACTGCTGAGAGTCTCCTCTCTGCTTGGGAAAGACAATAACCTGAAGCCTGGTTCCATCTCCATCGCTCTCCACCTCTATTTAATACAACAGCCACAATGTCACAGTGCCTCCCTCCTCCACAGAGACACTGATTGATAGGGGATTTGTATTGGCACACATATTTAAAGTGACAGGGAGGGCATGCTGCAGTTCACAAACAGTAGAAGAAGAGATGTCATGTCTTTGGTTGTTTCTGAAAATTGTGCTGTTGGCTACGAAACTCACTTTTACAGAGTTCAATCAAATGAACTGATCCTGAACTGATTCACTGCTGTCAGACAGCCTGAAAAAATCAAGTCTTCCCACCACAAGTCTAATTACCACCAGACCTGCAGGTTCACCTATTAGGAGAGACAGCTATAATCCTCCTTTACACACACACACACACACACACACACACACACATACACATACACACACACACACACACAGAAATAGAATCAAACAGCCAATCACTGCTCTCATCACCATCGAACCCGCCCGTGGAAACTTTGAAATTAGCAGCATAATGAAAATGGAAATAATATTGTGATGTGAACATGCAGGGAGTTTCCCAGTCAGCGTGTCTAAATATTGGATATGTGATGAAGTCCGGAGGCCTCGTCCTCCCTGGTGGAATTGAAGTGTAAATGCTCATTGAGCAGCTCTAAATACATGTAATCCAACAGAGCCTGGGGTGGCAGCATTAGGGAGGGAGATGAAACAGACCCAGAATGAAGAGCCAGATGAGGCTGACTGCACTTCATGAAGCACTGACTGAACCAACACTATCTGTATAGTAATGCCTTCATAGACAATGAATGGTTGTCAGCTGTTTAAACCAAAATATTATTGAAGAAGCAATATGTTTGTAGGCCTGGTTTACTGTAATATAGCAGAGCTGAACCATTGGGCATCTTTAAACATTAATTTTGCTTAGAAAGTTTTCCACAATAAAAGTTCAGTTAGTGCATATAGTGGTTTGTTATTTTTTTTAAAGAATATATTACAATCTGATTCCAAGCTTGTCATCATAGTATGAGTATGAGAAGACTTTTGCCGACAATATAGGAACATAATGGGAAGTGGAGATTTGGGATTAATATATTGCAATTACTTATTTTATTTTTCATTTCTTTCTCTTGCTTTTGAGTGAAATATTGAGTGCACATTTAGCTCACAAATAAGGTTAGAGAAATGGAAGTACTACTTGTATAATTCTGAAAGGTAAATAGTTGCAATGAATGCAACATAGTTTGAACAAAACTCTAATAGGTTGTTTGCAGTCACGTGATTCCGACGACGCGCGACATCCAAATGGAGGGCAGGAAGTGAAAAGCAGAATGGACGAGATGGAGGAAAGCCCGTACTGTGCTAGTTTATATGATATTACGAGAGAAAGGTATAAGCAGAAAATCACAACATATGTTGGACGTGATCCTTATGTTATGAAGAGGAGCGATTTTTCAACTGAATTGAAAGACTTGCCTGCTATCTAGGCAGTAGATATAAGCAACTACCTTGTCCTCCAGACATCCTTCTACTCAAGAAAACAAATGAAAGGAGGCATACAACTTTTTTGTTAGCGGTTGGGTCCACGACCTCGGTACCAAGGTGCTCCACAATGACTATTGTTTGGTTTTCGCCAGGGTGAGTGGCTTTTCTTTTATTGTCCTGTGGATTAACCTAGCAACAAACATTCAATGCCGCGGCGCCTCTCGACGTTAACGTTACGGTTGTTTACTTAACGTCAGAATCCTGTTCTCATGTAGGGGCAGTTCTGTTTTCCATTGAAGCTGGTGTTAAGATGCGAGATACAGCCTCCTGCACAACGGAAAAGTGCAAGTGGCTGATGCCATCGTATGTAAAAAAGGTATTTAAATGTACATATCATTGCTTTTGTTTTTGTATAAGATGTATGTACATGTAATTGTAGCCTACCCTACCCTACTAAGGGAAATGACAGTAACAGTTAATTTCTAAAACACACTTCTGCAGATCCTAACACGGGGAAACTGAGATCAAACACTGCAACTACAATTTCTATGGTCCACATAAATCAGCTGACAGGAAGCTTCGGCAACACCTCTGATGAAGACTGCAGGCTTGGCAGTCGAAACATGTCAGGTAAAAACCACCTGTCTTTATATAAGAATCAGTGAATTAAATAAAAAGTCAGACAAAATTAACTTCTTCAGTCTACTGTTCACTTGTTCTTTTCACTGTGAATTTTAGTGCCCACACTGCAAGCAAGACGAGGTTAATCTGCGCCTGTGTGCTGGAGACAAGGGATTCTGCCTCATCAATGATGGGGATGATGTTACACTGGACAGGAGCCATGCTTACTACTTCCAAGTCCAGGCACAGCTTCACATTGTGGATGCTGAGTATTGCGACTTTGTGGTGTGGAACTATAATGACATTTTTGTTGAAAGAATTTTGCCTGATATGGAATTTTGGGATGTTGTGATTCCCAAAGTTGAGAATTTTTTCAGAAACAGTATACTTCCAGAAGTGTTGGAACAGCAAGTTACAAAGTAACATGTTGACATGTAATATGACTAAAGGACAATAGCTCACATCAGCTCCAAGGGCGGATATTTCATTTCACTGTTGGGGGGGACAATAAACAGAAAAATTTCTCAAGAGCAATTCCTGAAGGGGACACCAAAGGTGCCGCCAAAAGTACTGTTGTATTAAATGTATATAGAGGTCCATTATGAAACATTTCCATAAGCACTTCATTCCTTTCTCATGAAGATTTTATCAAATTGCCTTTAATATTACTGGGGTCTTTCTACATGGCGTTTCGGTGCACTGAAAAATGATCGGATGTCTGTTTTTCTTTTCTCTGCCATTTTAACTGACCTGGCTGGCTGACAAATAGACACACACACACACACACACACACACACACACACACACACACACACACACCCCACACACACACACACACACACAGCATGCAGGTTATTTACAGTAGTAGGTGAGATGCAACACCCATTAACTGAACTAAAGCTAATATATGCCTAATTAGATTTTGTTTTCCCGAAAAAGCAGATCTCTAATGTTTTGCTGTCAATGTGTAAAAGTCCAGAACGCTATGAAGCCTGCCAGAAACGTACTTATATTTAACATAATGTTTGTTGTAATTATGTCTTTTTTATTAATTAAGTCTTCATTTATTTCCAAAATTATGAACAAAATAACATAGTGGCAGCCATTTTACATGCAGTAAGAAAAAAATAATATACTTAGAACCTAATTACACAGGGTAAGTTAATCTTAAATATTATATTATAGAAATATTACTGTTACCATCTACAAAAGATAAAGTATTTTGGTATGAAATCCCGCATTTTAATTTAACCAACTATCCTGTATCATAAATACATGTCTGGCATTTGTAACAAACCAAACCGCTTGAAAATCGGTCGAAAATTCAGCGAGTTATGATGATTTTAATTGTGGATAGACCTCCTGCCTCCATACACACACATGCATTAGGAGACGCGGCTCCGTACCAACACGCTGACGCACAAGATTCAACCGCGAGGTAACGGAACAAAATGTAGTCTGATTACAATTGTGAATGTGTTTTATTCTGTTGAGTGGTAGAAGTAAAGAAAAATGTCTGACACATCCTTTGTTTTAAGTTAACCTCAGCTACTTACTGGAGGTCTGCCACCACTGACACACTTCCAGAGATCCTCCACAGACACTCGTACCGAGGGCTAATGTGTGTGTGTGGGGGTTCGGGGAGGCAGGTAGGCAGTGGACCAAACCACTGTGAGGCGTATGAGAGAGGGACTCAATCTTTCGAAACTTAAAAACGCATTGTTTTGCGTCTATAATTAGCACAAGTGCTTTCAATGCATATTATTATATTATTTAAAATTATATAGTTATGTTTACAATGATATATTGAGGGGGACAACTCTCTGTTAGTCCCAGGAAGGGGGGGTCCGGACCCCCCTGTCCCCCCCGTGATTTCCGCCCCTGATCAGCTCAGGCACTAGATTCAGTCATATTTTGCAAATGAAAAACACATTTATTTTTTTTTGGGCAATCAGATGTTTATTGAGAAGATTAAATAATACAACAAAGGTATTAGTGGTTTCTTATTTACAAGAACTAAAACAGTGTACAACTATAAATTGGATTCAATTTCATGATCAACCACTTGGTAGAGCATTACTTTTACCAACCATGACCCGTCTATAGGCCATGCTCCTCTAGTTTTCGTAATTTCTTACTCCAGTGGGACAACAGACTCTGATAAATTTGACAAGGCACAGCAAATAACTCCAATCTTATCAATCAATGACAGTGACTCGCCTGGTTTTGTTGCCATGTGTTCGATGGGCATGGCCCTACTTTGCAGAATCTGATATTTCCTTCTGACTAATCCTATAACCCTTTCAACATGAATACGCACATTAGCTATTTTTCTAGTTTGTTCCCCCTCGTATGCTGACAACTGTCTTTTCCCCTTAGTGAATGCAGGTATCTGTAGCGAAGCACAATAGAATCCTACACTATCCCCAACATTAAACCCACGGTCTGCTAGAACAATATCTCCAGGTAACAGGTTTTTTAGGAGGTCACACATACCCTTGGGGAGCAACACCGATCAGAAACTTCACAGTGTGGTGATGCTTATAGTTTGACCACGTTTGTGCTGTAGCAAGCAAATTAGAAGGTCTTTCAATAAATACTTCAAAACAGTCTACGATCATAGCAACTCTACATCCAAATGCTTGCCTGGATGCCACTGGCATTGTAGCTTGAAGTACATCTCGCTCTGGCCACTCAATTAAAAACTCCAATCTCTCATGAAGTATGCCAGTTAACTTGTGCCAAACTCTAGAAACAGTGGAACCTGAAAGCCAAATCTTTCAGAGGAAGATTTAGTCTCAACCTCAGCAAAACTAAAATTACTTGTTCAAATTTAGAAAGCACAGACAAATGGCCACAGGTGATATAAGGCTCACACAGTTAAAAAACCTGCATTAAAACTAAGAAGTTGGGGAGCCCAGTGTAAAACTTTGTCTTGTCTTCATTCTTCTGAAAAGACTCTTGGCTAAACTGTGTGTCCAATGCTTTAGTCCGAAGATCACCCAGCTCTGTTGTGGTTTGCTTCAGAACATCCTCCATCCTCTCAATGTCATCCATGGTTAGGTCTGTCTGGCATCCTGCATCTGCATACAATATATAGCAGTAGGGAGAGGGATTAGTTATTCAAATTACTCTCCAAATTATTAATGATGCGAATTGTTGTTGTCTAGTTATCTTCTTAGTTGTCAACATTCTTACAAAGGTTCAAGTTATCTGGTCCAATTTATTTGCAGATTCTTATTTTTTTATACCCTTATTTAACCAGGTGAGTTCATTGAGAACTTAGTTATCTACATTGTGTAAGCCTAATTCAAAGTTTACATACATTATTTGTTGTCAGAATCACGTCTGCCTTATCCAACTATAATCTAAGATACTGGCTACACTTATTAATACAATTCATTTACCTTGTCGATCATGTAACATCTCAGTGATGTCCTCTGGCTCTGGGTTCTCAGCTGACTCATGGAGATCCAGCAAGGCCTCTGCACCTTCTGTGCGTCTTTGTTGATCATCTCTGGACTTCATCCTCTCCTCTCGTAGACGCGATGTCTCTGACATGGGCTTACCTTTCTGATAACCGAGGTTAACTGTAGGAGCCCAGTCTACAGACTCAACGTCGTTTAAAGCACTAGGGCAGCCTAAAGAGAACAACAAAACCGTAATTAAACGCTTGTAGCAATAAGGTTGCACCCTGCAAAACACTTTGTAGTTAGCTAGCGTTAGTTATCGTTGCTGCGTATTGTTGTTCAGTTACAGGGGTACAAACTCCAACAAAGCAAAGAAAAACAATAACTTTAACGTTACAAAGTAAGGAAACAGTTAGCTACATAAACATAGCCACATAAATTACGTTACCTTTGACGAAGTGGTCACTGCACACACGAGCATTATCCGACTCTGCTCCTCCCGACTGCAGACGAAGGTTCGCAAGCCATTTTTGCCTGCGTATTTCGGTCAATTTCTTGCATTTTTCCCCCTGATGAACAACAACTTTTGGTACTCGATAAAAGCACCTTGTGATTTCTTGGTTTGATCGATTTGAGCAACCGTAAACGGCGCAAACCATAGGCATTTTGAGAGCTTGTGATAGTGCTTCCTATGTAGAAAATCACTTCCTGCCCTCCATCTGCAGTTCGCGCCACAGCAACGCAGTGACGTGATGTCATATGCAAACAACCTATTAATCTATTCTAATCTACTCTATTCCTCATTGTCTCCGATGGTGATTAGTAAGAATAATAATAATCACAAGATAAATATATACGCTTTCCGTATTTAAAGTCATAATAGGTTGTTATACTTACAGAAGCCTTGAAAGACAAGGTGCAGCCAATTTCTAAGTTAAACTTCTAAGTTAAACGTAGAAATTGGAAACTCATTTTTTTTACTCCTGCCAGTAAGTCTTTCGAACGACTTAGCACTGGCATGGAGGAACAGCACAAATCCCTTTCATATACTGATAGAAACACTATGCAAATCTAACTTATGAAGGATTTCTGAGGCCAGCTAATGAAGGCAGATATATTGACAACGGGGGCTAAAGAAAAGCATCTAATCCACCCATTCTAGACTCATTCACTCCTCAAGACTGTAAAGAAAATACCCCTGGCATTAGTTGTATCCACATCTGCCGTTGGTAAGAGCAGGCACACTTAAACAGTTAGGCTATCGGAAAAACCCACTGCGCATATAGGGCATCATATCACAAGCTGATGGAAAGCATGTGAGTGGAGATACAAAGGACACTGAAAGTTTGAAGCAAAATCACTATTCCACTCCAGACAATGTTTCCATGGAAACTGCAAAAAAGCCATTATTCTACTGATCTGTGAGAGAGAACAGTGAAAAAGGAAAAGAGGAACAGCGATAAAGAGAAAGACAGATGAAAAGAGTGAATGAGAGAGAGAGAGAGAGAGAGAGAGAGAGAGAGAGAGAGAGCGCTACAAATATCTACTGTTGCTGCTTCTCTCCTCTCTCCCTGTAGTCAGATTGATTGAAGTTGTCCTCTCTCTCCTTGGGAATAAATGGTTCACAGAAACTGTCAAAACTATTCTTTCTATCATCTAATTTACATTTCTGTCCGAGTTCTCAGTGTGTAATACTGAATCCAATTTCCTTTGTGTCCTGCTACACCAATTGAGACATAATAAGGAGCCATTTTGTTAATGCAAGATTTTAGATTTTGGTCAAACTTTCAGTGTCCTTTGTATCTGCACTCCAATGCTTTCCATCAGCTTGTGATATGATGATGATGATGATGATGATGATCTGCACAGTGGGTTTTTGCCCTTACTAAGGGGAGATGTGGATTAATTTCAATTTCAATTAATGCCAGGGGTATTTTCTTTATAGTCTTGAGTCTTGAGGAGTGAATGAGTCTAGAATGGGTGGATTAGATGCTTTTGATTTCCAGCCAACTTTTGAACAGGTCCTGTGGAAATTGATTTGGCTATGGAAGGAGATTGATGAATTGTTTTGACAGAATTAAAATGTAACTTCTCTTCCCTTCATCACCTGAATGAACCCACATTATAGAGCAAACTGGAGCTGTGGGGAAAACCAACTATGTCTCTTCTTGTTCTTTTTCCTCCAAAAACTCATCCTCTCGTCTACCTCTCCTCTCGTTTCTATTTATCAGGTCTAATCCACATTTCCATCACAATATTTACTCATAGAAACCATTTTCTCTCCAGATGCTAAGTTTGAGTCTGAGAAAAACACTTGTTCAAAATACATTTCCAACTATTGTTTTTTTTTTTCTTCTTCCTATATTATTGTTTTCTGCCCTGGGCGATGAGAAAAAAAAAAGAAAAAGATTCAGTTCCTGCTCAGCACACTGGAGAAAGAACAATGCTAGTTTCTGTGACAAACATTGTGGTGAACTTGATTAGAATCTGAAAAGGGAAATGTTGCTGTTGTACCTGGCTCTTGACTGGAAGATGCTGAGGCTGTTAGTCTTTTGGGATGAAACTTGCCTTCAATGCAGCAAACTAAATCCTCACACAGCTCAGATCTTTCATTTGAGAGAGTTCAACTAACAATAGAATGATGAGACTGAAGGTCTATTCTAATGAGCATAGTGTGTTGTTTGTGTTTCTGTTATCACAACAGAAATATGGAGAGTGACTGATTCCCATTCAGGTGACAGAATGCTGAGCTAAAGCTTCATCTATCATGAGACTCTCTTGTTGTTTCTGACAGTAGTTTAGTGTCTCTTTTAAAGTCCTCAGTTTGTACCTTGGGATGACATGAGAGGAGGGTTAAAGGCAGGTTCAATAAGGAAGATTATTTAAAAATCAAAATTAACTAACAGATAGACTATCTGGGAAATACCAGCTAACAGATCCAGCCAAAAAAGCAGCATAAGAGATTTTGTTGCAACGGTGGCTTTTGGAATGGGTATGGGCATGTTTACACTTCTTCCTCATGTACCAGCAATACCTGCCAGAAATCATCTGTGTTACCAAGGCAACGAGCTGCGAGTAAGTGTAGCATATGGGAGGCTTTTATTTTGAAGTCCAGCTTCCATGTGTGACATATGTTTACACTGGGGAAAGATCTTAGCTAGTGCAGAGACAGAAAATTGTCTTTTTTCCATACTGTATTGTTTTTACATTGTCATGAACACATCGCAGGGAGAGACAAGGTGTACACACCATCCCGGTAAGTCAAAGCAACTCTGTAAACAGTCATTTTCAGCAGGAGATGCATTTTGTAGTTAGCCAATGCGTAGACCTCTGCATAGACCAATGCATAGACACCTCCTATGGGAGGTGTAGCATGCATAGCATTCCATGGGTCTGACTTATCGGGCTAATCTCTCTCTAAACCTCAAACCACTTAAAGAATTGTGCTCACGACATTTCTTATTTATTGATAATATTAAAAATCTGACTAGACCTAACAGATTATCCAGGCTCTAATAACATTTATAACCATACAGACCCTTGGAGGACTTGACTGCATGTCTGGAGGATTCATCCCCTTCTGCTGGTTGGCATTCTCCACCTTCCCTCTCTCTACAATTCTTTTCTCCAAATTATATTTTGCCATTACAAAATCACATTATTCAAATGTCTTCATAAATATTTATGGTGAGGTGTGAAGAAGGGAGGAAGGGGGACGTGTGAGGGAGATGGAGGTTTTCTACTCCCACCTTCCTGGTCATGGAAATTGGAGAGAAAGCAAGTGTGTGGGTGCAGATTTTGGAGAATTTCCTTCATTGGCATTCACCCACATTAACCAACAAATTCTCTGCCAAAATTAGTTCCAGTCCCTTTTAAAGCTGCTATTACAAACCCAGTGTGTGCATGTGAAGACAGAAAGATGCCTGGAAGCAGGTAGAAAACAATAAAGACTCTCTCTGTTCTGTGACATTTACAATTAAGCAATGAGTCATGGGAGGTCATGATTTTCAGAGGTGTTGCGGGTCACAACAGAAGAGCGCTTTAACCTTCTTGACTGTTCTAAAATCCTGGTGAAGCACATAAGCAAAAGCAAAATATAAAAAATAATGAATAAATATAAATGTGTTTATTCTGCCAAGCAATATAATTATTAAACAACAGCAAAACAATATGGCAGCTAAGTGACACAAGTTTGCGCATGAGATCTTATGTGATATTAGTTCATCAGTTCTCCTACTTGTCACGAATGTGTTTTTCAATAGTGGAAACTTGTCTTCTCTGATCCAAACAGAAACAGATTGCTTTTTGAAGCTGAGATATTAAGGGTTGGAAACAGACAAAACTGTTTTATAATCTCTGGTATCGGTGCCGTCTCTGATTTAGTGACTCTGAAAGGTCACAAGTGAAACATGCTGACATATTGATATTTAATATCTGAACTCATGTAGCACATTCAGCAATATTATGTGGTGAACTGAATCTCCAGGAACCAAACTGAACTGAATGTTTGTGTTTGTGCCAGAGTTGTGGGCCAATTTTTCTTCCTTTTTTTTTTTTTTTTTCATTTACCCCAGGATAGGATTTTTAAAAGGTTGAAAGTGCTGTCAAGTGTGCTGACCTGACAATGTTGAATGCCAAGGCTTGGGATTTGTCCAACAGCCTGTGTTTAATAGGGAAATTAATGCTGAAATGCCCATTTTTGGGGGGGCTCAAGTTATTATTTTGCCAAGACTGCCAGCTGCTGTATGATTTGCAATTGAAGTGCAATGAATTGCAAGTAACATTTTCTCTTACAATCTCTTATTTAAGCAACTTGGCACTCTCTTACTTAAAAGTTCAAAACGGTTCCAGAGGAGTTGCCATGCTACTTTGGCACTCCCAGTTTTCTGTACAATGCAAAGTCAATGGGAGTTCGGATCTCCACTCCACAATTCCACTGAGGGATTACTGAGCAGCCTGAGAGCTGAATTAAACATTAGAATCTGAATCAAATTGACCGTGATTAATTGATCTTTATTTCATTATTCTTTAATGGTTCTATTGCATCAAATCCTTATTAATCTCACCATGCAGATTTCCAGTCCCAGCTGTCACCATGTTAATGAGTGGAGTGGGTGTGTGTGGCTGTGATCTAAGTGGATCACTGCTTACTTTCTACTCTCAGTTTCCACCATCCAAACACACACAGAGTATCTACTGCTCATTGGCACTGGCTATTTCCACATTTTCCTTGATGTTTGTTTCCAAACAGAAATGCAGCATGAAATTAGGAGCCACTGAATCAGTCCATTTGCCAGAATTACCTCCTGAAAGGCTTGGAGAGGGAAATGCTGTACTTACTGAGATGACTACACTTATGTATGAAAACACACACTGGTGATGTACTGATGCAGAGAGATGAATGTACTTGAATGTAGAAATACATCTCTGTTGTATGCATTTCTCAGAGGGGCAGAATAAACTAATGGCAAAGTCACCAGAGACAGAAACCTGCAGGAGGTTTGGCTGTTTTGTTCCATTTCAACATTAAATATTCATAAGCCTGCTGTCAGTCAAAAATGACAGTGAGGATTTAAGTTTCTCCAGAGGCTGAGGATCTGAGTGGAGGTTTCATGTTTCCTGATCACCTGCATGAACTTTAAAAACTATATAATCAGATATTTGTACAACACTTACTTGTATGTGATGACATGGAAAGCTTCTTTCCCAAAACATTAATTTATCTTGATTCCCCATTTAAAACTGCTCTTATGTCTCCCCTAGAGCAAGTGTCTCATATTTCAAATTTTACTTAGTCTAACAAAGAGAAGCATCAGTTTTATAATAACTTCGATATCACAGTCATGCAAGAGCCTTATAAAGTTACAGAGAACTACTTTGACCACAAAGGTTTTTAAACACCCACCATCAGACTTCTGTTTAAATCTCAGAGGCGATGCAACTGGGAAGATCAATATTCCTCTAACAGCTTACTGCTTTGTGTGTGATCCACTTCTAGGCATGATGCCAGAGGGATATCAGAGCAATATAGCAAAACAGATGACAGTGATCACAGCACAGTTAAGGGTAAACTTTAAGACCACTGCAAAGTGGAGGATAAAACTGTTGTCACCTGTACATCTGTCATAGCTTCTTCTCTCTCTCTCAGGCCCAGAAAGCTGTAACACATCTACCAGCATAGGCGCCGATTCCGGGGAAAATGCACTTGATAGGCCTACTGTATATGCGCCAGCGGCCAGGGCTAAATTTACATTGATTTGATAGCAAACTCCACCCGCTGCGTGGCATAGCCCACGTTGCAAAACAAGTTGATCCAACTTATAACTTGTTTGGCTTGTTAATAGGCCCCTTGTAGCCTATACTGTTATGTTGCATCCTTTATGGGTGTACTATAGCAGCGGTGTCTCATAGCCACGGTGGTGTCGGATTGTGTACTTGGCCTATGATTTATGTTCATGTGAGCCTTTTTACTAAATAATTTCGGTGGCATTGATTATTATTTTCCGTGCGTTTCATGGTGTGTATCGTTTTTTGATCAACTTTTGATCTCCTGTGTGTGTGTGTGTGTGTGTGTGTGTGTGTGTGTGTGTGCATGCGTGTGTGTCGGTCGCTGTTAATTTCCTATGGTGCTGAAATGCGTGCATTTGACTACTTTTTCCAAATCCGTATAGCAACAAGTCATGTAGGCTATGGTTATTGCAGAAGGTTTATCTTGGGGTGGGGCATTCAACTGTTTTGAGCACCCACCGGCAGAAACATAAATCGGCACCTATGTCTACCAGTCTAATCAGCCTCTCACCTGTGGGACTGAGTCAAATCCACAGTGCCAGACTGTCTTCTTAAACCTCCATCATTGCCTGTGCCAGCCTTGTATCTTACCTCTGGGACAGATTATTGCTCTTCCCTCCCTGGCTGTTCCCATCCTGGCCTCTCCTGTTGTGACAGGCTGCTCCTTGTCCTTGGCCATGGCTAGAGGCTGTCAATGCCAGTTGGTTGGTTGAATGGTGGGACTTCCCTCTGGCAGTGTGTGTGTGTATCTGTGTAGGTATTTAGCCTTGGTAGAAAAATAATTGTGTAATGAGAATGAGAACTGCAGACAGCAGTTGTCATTTGTCCCTCAGGTGCTGAGGTGCTCCTGCCTGCTGTGTCTTGATTTTGGACCAACAGACAATATTGGCTCCCCAGTCAACTGTTGCTAGCCTCTTGCTACCAACAATGAGTCCCAATAGGTTATATCAAAATAAATCCTAAAATGCGACTCTGTGAAACTGATATGGTGACCAATTGACGTCTTAATTTCACAGCCCGGAAAGCAGCAGCACCGCACCATTTTCACTCAGTGGATAGTCTTCTCCCAAACTCTACCCAGCTCCATGTTCAATTGTGTACAATCTGACCTGACCTGACCTGAGAACTAGATCACACCACCAGTAACGCATTTTCACTCCACAGCAGTCTGTGCTGCGGCAGAGAAAAATAGTTCAGTGATTTCCTGATTAGTGAAAGTGTGCGTAATGGCAGAACTGTGTCATGGAATCCGAGTTCATTTTAATTTATGGGCTTTGCAACTTTTCAGATAACTCTCAACTCCCCTGTGGAGCCTACAGGAGATATTTTGACATACCCCATCTGGACTTGTTAACAGCAAGAGGGTAGCAATGGGAGCTCACCGTGCAAGTAGCACAGGTATGTAAGAGACAAATAATACATAGGTCCAAAATCGATTAACTTAACCTCTTTCTGGGTGAAATCCACTCCTGACTCTGTGGCCAAGCCCACATTATCATCAAAACAACAGACCCTGATACCAGTCAACCTGTGGCTCCTAACCTTGTGTGGTACACATACTGTGTCTATTGGCCTGCCACAGTGACTAGTCTGTTGTTTGCTCTCACTGCAGTGACACAGCTGCTATCAGACTGAGAGGAGAAAATACAGTACCACCACACAACAAGACACAACAAAAAGAAACACCTTTTTGTTTCATGTCAGGGAGAGCATCGTGAGATAGAGACATAAGAGAGCTAAGAACTTGGTTTAAAATCTGACAAGAAATACATAATGTGAGACTGTAGAATATGAATTACTGTAGAAACAGCTGAGGTTTATGAATCTGCAGCTGTCAGTGTAGTGACAGAAGATATAAATCAAACTCCTTTATGGTTTAACATTTCACTCCTCGTTGCTAAAGCAATAACATGCAAACCCCTCAGGCTGCTGGGAACTGTAACTGAACCAGGAACAACAGGGTGTTTGGTGTCTGTCAGTTTGTTTGTATTTCACATTAAGCGGTGTCTTCTCCTCCCACCTCCATCCCTCCATTGTTAATGTGGACTCGCTCTGCCTCCTCTAACCCTGAACATGGACGCCCCTCCTGGTGATAACAGCTGAAGGAAATCCTAATAGAGATAATGTCCAACAAAGGTAACAAATACTAAGTGTTTGGGATTCAAAGGAGAAATTGATGTTATAAAGCTGTTATAAAGCTGCTATGCTCAATGGAACAGACAAACTAGACTGTAGTGACACTTGGACATAATCCAATCCTCCTGGTGATGATGGCTGAAAGATAACGCAAGTTCAGGCAGGAAACTCTAGCTAGCTGTCTTCAGCTAATTGGACTAACTGAGCAGCACGCCTTTACAAGTGAACCAATCAACATACACACCCCCTAATGTCAAACACACACACCCTAAGGTCAAACCTTTTAAATGACACATACTCACTCACTGTCTAGCTTGCTATGCAGACTGCCACTCTGCTGTTGTCTGCTGCCATGAGTCTTGCTGCTTTTGTTCACCCACCTCCTCCCCAACTCTAAATGTCTAATGCAGTGGAGTGGAGTGTAAACACGGAAGTGGAGGAGATTCAGAGGACTGCGCATGCGCAACCATTTTTCAAACACAACTGGCTGTAGTGAAGGTTTGTGCTAAATAGTGGTGTAAATGTTGGTCTTTTTCACTCACTTTGCGACAGTTGGCTTCAGGAGACTTGGATTATGCTGCATGAGCTGTATGGAGTAATTTTATGGATATTTCATGTTCTTTTTTGCTCTTTTCGGAACTCAAAGACTTCAGGTTTTTTGGAGAACGCTGCTACGAAGTTGTGCTGGCAAGGTCCAGGTGTGTTAAATGGACTAACAAACTTAACTTCACCTGTGTTTCAGCTGGCATGAGGGTGAGTAATGATTGAATTTTCATTTTTGGGTGAACTATTCCTTTAAAAATGAAGTAGGATCAACAAGTACCTGAATGCTCATATTTTGTACTTACAGATTTCATCAAAAACCAAGCTAATCATGAGAAGGCTTCTAATGCCTGTTTTTTAATGACAGAAGAAGATTTTATTTTCTTTTGTAAGACACAGTTCAGAACATTTACTTAATGTAATTTGAGATTATGTGATCAAGAGTGTGTGCGTGTGTGCGTGTGTGTGTGTGTGCGTGCGTGTGTGTGTGTGTGTGTGTGTGCGTGTGTGTGTGTGTGTGTGTACATGTCTGTGTGTGGGCTTGTAATTATTATTATCAGGGTGAAAATGACAACATCGTTTTAAAATAGACTCAGTTACATCACACTAACAGCAGCTCCTTTGAAGATGATGTAAAAGTGTGAATGTTGACGTCTCTTCAAAAGAGAAACCTACTGTATATTTGTTAAATATGTCATCTCTGACTTCAAAGTGATGTCTGCTTTCTACTTATGTTTACAAAATCATCATCAGACTCATCATTTTATCCATCCCCAGCAATGTAATGAAGGCCATGCTCTCATAACAAGTGTGTGTTGACCCACCCAACAAATCTGTTTTAGATTGTTATTTGAACATATTGTTCATTTAAACTATGGTTCTCTCACATACTAGCAAACAGCAAACATTTTATTAAATACATGAAAGGTGAGCCCATCTATCACTACTGGACACACAGCAGTTTAGCTGCTGTTCTCCTTTGTTGTGTTGGACAAGCTGAGTGTGTACAACTCATTGTGTTTGACATATTCAGAAGGTCATAGTGTGCAATAAGAATCAACCTGGAACATCACATTTTGTTTGGAAACTATAGAATCTTTAATTGGTGTGAGCTGCACACAGGTTTGGATGCATCAATCTTAAGGTCAGGACTGATTGTGTGTGCGTGTGTATGCGTGTGTATGCGTGCATGTGTGTGTGTGTCTCACTGTCCTATCCCTTGTACTCTATATTTGTAGAAGTGTTTCCTCTCTTTCTGCAGTTGTTAAACTCTTGGCAGAGCTGGGATTCTACTTTGTATTGACAGCAGATCCATCGGAGCTCAGCGCTCACACTAGGGCTCATTAGAAAGGAGACTGACTTCTGTCACCATGGCAACAGAGATGAGAAGGGAAGTCATCATCTGATGAAAGATGGATAGACGAATGAGAGGAGAGGAGACAGAACCTGGTGGGTGTAATATGGAATAGGACAGATGAGATTAGAGTCTCTTGAGAGAATAACTACATATTACTCTACCTAATAATAGTGATAATCCTAATAAGATACTTTGTTGAGTCCCATAGGAAAAGGGAAAGGTCAGAGTGCATGTTCAGCTACAGAGCAGCGTCCCTGGAGCTGGGAGGGAATCAGTGACCAACATACTGTAGGTCTTGAACCTGGAACCTCTGGTTAAACAACAGTCACCAAGTAATATCAATACAATGTGACATTGAAGCAAACTGCTCTCAATCTTAACCCCCCACCCCAACCAAGCACAACCGATGCACACACACAGCTGTCAGAGTGTGGGCATTATAAACACAGTTTCTTGCACTTTATTGAAAATAAAATACAATTTATGTTAACATCCTATGTGGTTGATACACACACACACACACACACACACACACACACACACACACACACACACACACAGACACACACACACACACACACACACACACAGTCTGATGATTTCACTGTTCCTCAGTACACTTCCTGTCTCTTCCTGCATTTCAGCAGCTGGATGATCTTCCAAAGTCCTTCAGAATGGAGCTGGTAAGGTTCTACATCTCATTATGATGTCACAACAGACAGCTATGGAAGTGGCTTTGAGTTGGAAACCAGTCACTTCACCAACAGAGGAGAAGACTGACAGCCACAGGATGGACACTGTAAGTAGGAAAATAGTTGAGGAAAACATGTGAACCTTGTGGGACCATGTAGAACCCGGAGGTTCTCAACCTCTAAGGACTTTGTAGCATGTAAATAGAGAATAGCAAAGGTCCTAGCACTGAACCTTGTGGTATACTGAAGTTAACTTTTGAGCATTCAGACATGATGTTGTGTGAAACACCATTTTCTATCAATAAGTAGAACCATGAAAGTGCGGGGTCGTGGATGCCAATGTGGTCCCATAGGCGATTTAGAAGTATATTGTAATTGACTGTATCGAATGCTGCGCTCACATCGAGTAGGATTAAAACAGAGAGTTGGAATCTAAGGCAAGGAGTATGTCTAATTTTACAAGTTTCACTCCTACATTTTCACTCAGACACTGTCTGCTAGGGACCTAAACATCCAGATTCCTCAGCAGTATGAGAGTCAAAAGTTGTATCCATGACACGCTGTTAGCAATGCTCAAAAGCAGCTGGACAACAACATTTGGGTGCCGGATGGAAGAAAAAAATGGGGAGGAGGAGGTTCAAAAGGAGGTTGACTCAAGATGTATATGATGAATGTATGATCAAGTGCAGGTAAAGGATGATGGGATTTGACTAAAAGAAAAGCAGAAAAAATATCAAGGATTGCCTACTATTTCTTACCACCACTGCCTGTGGCTATTTCAGACAGTAGACTACTGGAATTATTCCATCCAATATCTTGTTTTGTCGAATTTCAGCACTGCCTACATTTACTCTCATTGACAGTGGGAATTTTAGACAATCACTGCTGGAAGAGTTTTGGTATTATCGCTGGATAAATATTTTATAGCTTGAACTGAATGGAAGCACTGGGATCTGCCAGCACCAGGGCATCATTTGCTAAAATTCAGAAATTCAGTGAACAAGCTGCTGGGCTATTTTAAATTTTCACATTGTTCTGTTAAACAAAAACTATAATTACCGTTTCCAAAATGATTGTTTAGGGTAATCTCTATTTTAACAATGCTAGCATGAAACAGTATTCACAGTCCTGGCTCTAATCCCCCGATAGGAGAGTAAATATATGGAAAGACAAAGAGTCTGTGGTACCGAGAGTTACTGTATCAACACACCTCACACCCCTCACACATTTAGAGAAAACACACTCACAGAGACAGACACAGCAAATCTCATTTCCATTCTACTGAATTGCAGGTAATGTGTGTTAGTGAGTGAGTGAGAGAGAGAGAGAGAGAGAGACAGAGAGAGAGAGAGAGAGAGAGAGAGAGAAAATAATTAGCTCTCTGAAGCCGGCAGTAAATGCTATTTCTCTCCAAATAGTTTAAATGTGATCAAACAGTTCAAGTTGTAAATCCTTCCTGCGACCTACAGGTCTGCTCTCTCATAGCTTCTCTGTGCTCTATCCTCTCCCTACCCCCTTTCTCTCTAACCAGTATGTACCAACTCCTGTCCTCCCAGTTCTTTTGTCATGTTGAACTTTCTGATTAACAGCAGATGATGATTTGTGTGCTATGCAGACAGAGTGGCTGGCAAGCCCCTGTCAAAACAGAGGCTCGCCCACTGGCTTTGTGATGGAATATCACAGGCTTATGTGTTGGCGGGTAGAGACCCTCCTTCAGCCATCCGTGTGCATTCTACACGTAGTGTAGCCGCGTTGACAGCACTGTTCAGTGGAACAAGTGTGGAGGAGATGTGCACAGCGGCGTCATGGTCGACGCCCTGTCCATTCATCAGATTTGATCTGTTGCATGTGTCTGGGTCTTTCTCGGGCTCTGTACTATGCGGTACTGTGTGGTATTATGCGGTATTATGCAGTTGTATAGTGGGTATGCAGTATTATACAGTATTATGCAATATTATGCAGTGTTATGCGGTGTTTAACTATCCATCATGTAGCATCTAATCACAAACTGAATGATGGTGGCAGGAAAATGACTTTCCATTTGAAAGCCGAATTATTAGGTGTACTAGGTGGTTGCTAGGGCGCTTCTAGGTAGTTGCTAGGTGTTTCAAGTTGGTTGCTAGGGTGTTCTAGGTGGTTGCTAGGGTGTACTAGGTGGTTGCTAGGGTGCTTCTAGGTGGTTGCTACGGTGTACTAGGTGGTTGCTAGGCCAGTTCTAGCTGTGTGTGTGTGTGTGTGGGTGGGTGGATGTCTACTGATGTGTAGCATGTGTGTGGCCGACTATACACGTACTGGTACTGGCACATACTGGTACACGTACTGGTACTATATACTACGTACCAATAGCTGTGTGTGTGTGCGTGTGTGTGTGTGTGTGTGTGTGTGTGTGTGTGTGTGCGGGTGGATGTGTACCGATGTGTAGTGTGTGTGTGGTTGACTATCACTCAGGAGAGATAGTGTGTGTGTGTGTGTGTGTGTGTGTGTGTGTGTGTGTGCGGGTAGCTGCGGTGTGAATGTGTGTGTCTGGGTGGCTGGGGTGCTGCAAGCGAAGCACACTATTATTATCTTGCATACCTATTGACATGAGAATAGAAAGTGTATTTCTGTCTCTATTTCCATGAGATTGCAGTGCTACTGCAATCCCAAGGCTAGGCTAGTAGTAGTAGCAGGTGGTTGCTAGTACACCCTAGCAACCACCTAGAATAGGGTGACCACATTTTCAAACCGGGACCCTTAAGTGTACCGCACGTTCATGCACGAGCACATGTATGCGCTTATGCACACACCATAGGCGTTTTCATCAGGATGGGGGACAATTATTTCAGCGCTTAGCACACCTAGTGACTGCACCTTTCAACACCATAGACAGCTCCTCAGCAAACAAAAAATGATGTTTTGTCTCCAAAAATCCACCAAAACATATGCAAACTGTATAATAACACTAGTAAACACAAAACACAAGGATTGCACTGGTGTAATATAACATATTTTTTGATTGTCAGATACCTTTCAGCTCTGGTTGTGTTTCACCAGATGGTAACGTTAGGCAAAGGTCCCCTGATTTGGTAGTGAATGTTGAAAACCGGGACATTTTAGTGTTTTACAGATATTTGTCGGGACTCGGGACACCCATCTTAAAACCGGGACAATCCCGGACAAACCGGGACGTCTGGTCAATGTAACCTAGAAACACCCTAGTAACCACCTAGTACACACTAGCAACCACCTAGAACATCCAAGCAACCAACTTGAAACACCTTAGCAACTACCTAGAAGTGCCCTAGCAACCACCTAGTACACCCTAGCAACCACCTAGTACACCCTAGAAACCACCTAGAAACACCCTAACAACCACCTACTACACCCTAGCAACCACCTTGAAACATCCTAGCAACCACCTAGAAGCACCCTAGCAACCACCTAGTACACCCTAGCAACCAGCTAGAAGCACCCTAGCAACCACATAGAACACCCTAGCAACCAGCTAGAACTGCGTCTTAGCCGGTACTGTACAGCATTTTCTCCAGAAAATGTGTTCTAGTTTTATATCAAGTTTTCCAGGGGCTGAGGTTCAACTCCATTAGGCTGACAGGGGATCAAGAACTGGTTTCAAAAAACGACACTGTTACAAATGCTACACATTAACTGTAAATAAGTTAAAGTTTAATTACTGGCAAGTTTCTGAACTCAACCTTTCACTTTTCCTCGTTTCCTCTGATGGACTGTACTGTACGCCAACCAGCAGCTTCCACACAGAGATAAGACTTAACAACCAGACTGAATTGATTGACCTCCAGCATAAAAACCCTGACAAGTACTTTATTTTTTGTCAAGAAACTCAGATAAAGAAAACAAAATGAAAGTGAAACAAAGTCCTGATGAAAAATCTTTTTGAAAAAACAACCATTGCTCTGTAGAACACCCGTCTGGTAGAAAATGCATTTACTGTTCAATCAACCTTAGCATTGAATCAGCTCTTATAGTAGAATGGGCGTCCTTGTCCTGTTTGAAATATAAGACTGAATCATTATTTCTGAATTGATACTGTATGACTGCCGTCGCAGAGAGAGTATCACTGAGAGTAGCACTGTTTAAATAGATTGGGAGTCTTTTAGCAACTAAATACCATTAGAGATGAAAACTTCACTACAGACTAAGAAAAGCATTTTTTACAAGTTTGGTGCAATAGGCCTACTCTCAAATTATAGCTCTGAGATACCACATTGTCCCTACCATTACCTGTATACTGTATAATATAATGTATATAATAGCACAATATGCTAATTTGCCTGAAGATGAGAAACCTAAGACATATATGATTAGTTGACCATATTATTAATTATATTATTGTGAGCTTTTCATGCTCATTAGCACTACAATGACATAGAACTCACAACCCTTGCCGCCAAAGGCAGTTGATAAACACACTGAGCCAGTCAGCATGACACCGCTGTTGTGTTTCTCACAGTATGACTTTACAAGTGCTTGGCTTTAAAGCTGATGCATTTTAGAGATCTTTGGTGGTCTTAATGTCCAAGAATATCTTTTGCTACTGTTATCATGGAATCTGTTTGAACAGAGGAGGCAGTGAAAAAACTTCACAGTTAAATTGAACTTATTTTTCTCAAAAAGGTAGCCTGTAATGTAATTCTCCGCTCACTCATTTGTAACTATCTACGGCAAGTATAGGGAGCACATGGAAACTCCACACAGAAAAGACCGGGGCGGAGATTCCAAAACACAAGCTTTTTGCAGTGCGGGGACAGTGTTAACGATAGGATTTGAACTCACAATCTTTTGCATTGTAGACCTGTGCCAGACAGAACATTAGGCCACTGGGTGTGCTGTGGCAAAAAAATAGAAAAAAATAAGAGGGACAAGTTTTGAGACTGTCCAACCTATATTGAAAGAAATAATATTTTCACTGTATTAGTGCACTACATTAATCAGTTTAAACATGGCTTTACACACATCATCTTGAGAGTCCAGACATCATTTGTTTTTAGTTTGATGGAGATTGATCAAACTATCTTAACCATGTCACATTGTCAATTTATCAAACTATTTGCAGCTAGACATTGTGATCTACTGTACATTCAGTTTTTAAAATATTACAGTTTTTTGGCTGTTTACTAATGAAGGTATGATGATTTAAAAAATCATGTTTTTTTTCTGTAACGTATGGTTTAGGACATAGACTGTAAAAAAAATGGACATAGTGAGTGTGACGTCACCCATAGGTTTCTGAAGGGCCGTTTTGAAGCCAAAAGTTGACGTTCACGAGCGTCGCCATGTTGACAATTTTTGGAGCCGGAGCAGCCAGAGCGAAGCCGGGGGTTTCCCACAGCGCCGCCACGCCGCCTGCTATTGGTCCGTGATCGGCGACCTGTGCGATCACTGGACAGGCGACCTGTCAGTCACTTGGAAAACTACCCCATTTTATAACCGTTATATCCCGTTAATGATGCAATTATTTTGAAAATAATCTAAATCTTTTGTCGAAAAAAATGATTGACTTTATATTTTGAGTGAGAAGTTGAGCTGTGGTCCCACAGACATGAATGGAGTTGGGCGGGATTTAGAGTCTTTTTGGAGCCGACCCTAGCGGACGTTAGAGGAACTGCAGCTTTCAACCATTTCCTTAATGGCTTCAAAATTCACCCATGGTTTTGGCCACTTGGTTTAGGAGGACAACACTGTGGGATCACAGACAGTTTTTGCTATAAACAGAGGTGGCGACTTCAGAATCGGGGGTAGGTACCAGTGTATGAAAGATTTATCTCACTTCAGCTGACATATCCTGAAAATTTCAACTCTGTAGGATTGTTTTTTTTACAAATTTTTGAAGTTTTGATTTTAATTTCTATGGAGATTTGGTTATTATATAATAATCCACGCCCACTTTCATCAGTCATGACCATATCTTATAAGTTAAATTGGACATGATCCTAGAGCATGTCAACAAAATTTCATCAAAATCTATGTGGCCAATTATGAGATATAAACTTTTTGCATTTGTAGCAACCACTAGTGTTAGAACTCCAAATGCTTTTGTGGGCGTGCTCAAGCAACACTCCTCAACATGTGTTTCAAATTAGATGAATGGTCAATGAGTTCTGGCCAGTTTTGTGTTAGGGCGTGTTAAAGGCTGCATTAAACCTTAACAGCCACCTAGCTCTTCAGAAAAACAACTAAAAAACAC